>NC_062282.1:160885194-161150527 GCF_902655055.1 Lutra lutra | reverse complement strand
ACCTCAATATTATCAAAGCCATCTATGAAAAACCCACCGCAAATATCATTCTCAATGGAGAAAAGCTGAAAGCTTTTCCGCTAAGGTCAGGAACACGGCAGGGATGTCCGTTATCACCACTGCTATTCAACATAGTACTAGAAGTCCTAGCCTCAGCAATCAGACAACAAAAGGAAATTAAAGGCATCCAAATCGGCAAAGAAGAAGTCAAACTATCACTCTTCGCAGATGATATGATACTCTATGTGGAAAACCCAAAAGACTCCACTCCAAAACTGCTAGAACTTGTACAGGAATTCAGTCAAGTGTCAGGATATAAAATCAATGCACAGAAATCAGTTGCATTTCTCTACACTGACAACAAGACAGAAGAAAGAGAAATTAAGGAGTCCATCCCATTTACAATTGCACCCAAAACTATAAGATACCTAGGAATAAACCTAACCAAAGAGACTAAGAATCTATACTCAGAAAACTATAAAATACTCATGAAAGAAATTGAGGAAGACACAAAGAAATGGAAAAATGTTCCATGCTCCTGGATTGGAAGAATAAATATTGTGAAAATGTCTATGCTACCTAAAGCAATCTACACATTTAATGCAATTCCTATCAAAGTACCATCCATTTTTTTCAAAGAAATGGAACAAATAATCCTAAAATGTATACGGAACCAGAAAAGACCTCGAATAGCCAAAGGAATATTGAAAAAGAAAGCCAAAGTTGGTGGAATCACAATTCCGGACTTCAAGCTCTATTACAAAGCTGTCAACATCAAGACTGCATGGTACTGGCACAAAAACAGACACATAGATCAATGGAACAGAATAGAGAGCCCAGAAATGGACCCTCAACTCTATGGTCAACTCATCTTCGACAAAGCAGGAAAGAATGTCCAATGGAACAAAGACAGCCTCTTCAATAAATGGTGTTGGGAAAATTGGACAGCCACATGCAGAAAAATGAAATTGGATCATTTCCTTACACCACACACGAAAATAGACTCAAAATGGATGAAGGATCTCAATGTGAGAAAGGAATCCATCAAAATCCTCGAGGAAAACACAGGCAGCAACCTCTTCGACGTCAGCCGCAGCAACATCTTCCTAGGAACATCACCAAAGGCAAGGGAAGCAAGGGCAAAAATGAACTTTTGGGATTTTATCAAGATCAAAAGCTTTTGCACAGCAAAGGAAACAGTGAACAAAACCAAAAATCAACTGACAGAATGGGAGAAGATATTTGCAAATGACATATCAGATAAAGGGCTAGTGTCCAAAATCTATAAAGAACTTAGCAAACTCAACACCCAAAGAACAAATAATCCAATCAAGAAATGGGCAGAGGACATGAACAGACATTTCTGCAAAGAAGACATCCAGATGGCCAACAGACACATGAAAAAGTGCTCCATATCACTCGGCATCAGGGAAATACAAATCAAAACCACCATGAGATATCACCTCACACCAGTCAGAATGGCTAAAATTAACAAGTCAGGAAATGACAGATGCTGGCGAGGATGCGGAGAAAGGGGAACCCTCCTACACTATTGGTGGGAATGCAAGCTGGTGCAACCACTCTGGAAAATAGCATGGAGGTTCCTCAAAATGTTGAAAATAGAACTACCCTATGACCCTGCAATTGCACTGCTGGGTATTTACCCTAAAGATACAAACATAGTGATCCGAAGGGGCACATGCACCCGAATGTTTATAGCAGCAATGTCTACAATAGCCAAACTATGGAAAGAACCTAGATGTCCATCTACAGACGAATGGATAAAGAAGATGTGGTATATATACACAATGGAATACTGTGCAGCCATCAAAAGAAATGAAATCTTGCCATTTGCGACGACATGGATGGAACTAGAGGGTATCATGCTTAGCGAAATAAGTCAATCGGAGAAAGACAACTATCATATTATCTCCCTGATATGAGGGAGAGGAGATGCAACATGGGGGGTCGAGGGGGTAGGAGAAGAGTAAATGAAACAAGATGGGATTGGGAGGGAGACAAACCATAAGTGACTCTTAATCTCACAAAACAAACTGAGGGTTGATGGGGGGAGGGGGTTGGGAGAGGGGGTGGGGTTATGGATATCGGGGAGGGTATGTGCTATGGTGAGTGTTGTGAAGTGTGTAAACCTGGCGATTCGCAGACTTGTACCCCTGGGGATAAAAATATATGTTTATAAAGCTGTAAAAAAAAAAAAAAAAAAAGAAAAAGAAAGAAAGAAAGGATGAATCCCCAAGTTTTGTAGCAACATGGACGGGACTTGAAGAGATTATGCTGAGTGAAATAAGTCAAGCAGAGAGAGTCAATTATCATATGGTTTCACTTATTTGTGGAGCATAACAAATAGCATGGAGGACAAGGGGAGATGGAGAGGAGAAGGGAGTTGAGGGAAATTGGAAGGGGAGGTGAACCATGAGAGACTATGGACTCTGAAAAACGATCTGAGAATTTTGAAGGGGTGGGGGGTGGGAGGTTGGGGGCACCAGGTGGTGGGTATTGTAGAGGGCACGGATTGCATGGAGCACTGGGTGTGGTGCAAAAATAATGAATACTGTTATGCTGAAAAAAAATAAAAAAATTAAAAAAAAAATTAATAAGAAAAGAGAGAAGAACCACATGGTCCTCTCAATTGATGCAGAAAAATCATTTGACAAAATTTGATTAAAACGCTTCAAAGTGTAGGGATAGAGGGAACATTCCTGAACTTCATAAAATCTATCTATGAAAGACCCACTGCAAATATCATCCTCAATGGGAAAAAGCTTGCAGCCTTCCCATTGAGATCAGGAACACAATAAGGATGCCCACTCCCACCACTCTTGTTCAACATAGTATTAGAAGTCCTAGCAACAGCAATCAGACAACAAAGAGAAATAAAAGTTATCCAAATGGGCAATGAAGAAGTCAAACTCTCTCTCTTCGCAGATGACATGATTCTTAAATGGAAATCCCAAAAGACTCCACCCCCTAAACTACTAGAACTCATACAGCAATTCAGTAACGTGGCAGGATACAAAGTCAATGTAAGAAATCAGTGGCTTTCTTATACACTAACAATGAAAATACAGAAAGGGAAATTAGAGAATCGATTCCATTTACTATAGCACCAAGAACCATAAGATACCTGGGAATCAACCTAACCAAAGAGGTAAAGGTTCTGTACTCGAGGAACTACAGAACACTCATGACAGAAATTAAAGAAGTCACAAAAAGATGGAAGACCATTCCATGCTCTTGATCGGAGCATGGGATAACCCCTTGGATCAGAAGAATAAACATTGTTAAAATGTCTATACGGCCTAGAGCCATCTATACTTTTAATGCCATTCTGATCAAAATTCCACCGGTATTCTTCAAAGAGCTGGAGCAAATAATCCAAAAATTTGTATGGAACCAGAAGAGACCCTGAATCGCTAAGGAAATGTTGAAAAACAAAAATAAAACCGGGGGCATCATGTTACCTGATTTCAAGCTTGACTACAAAGCTGTGATCACCAAGACAACATGGTACTGGCATAAAAACAGACACACAGACCAGTGGAACAGAGTAGAGAGCCCAGATATGGACTCTCAACTCTATGGTCACTTAATCTTCAACAAAACAGGAAAAAATATACAGTGGAAAAAAGACAGTCTCTTCAATAAATGGTGCTGGGAAAACTGGACAGCTATATGTAGAAGAATGAAACTCGACCATTCTCTTACACCGTACACAAAGATAAACTCAAAATGAATCAAAGACCTCAATGTGAGACAGGAATCCATCAGAATTCTAGAGGAGAACATAGGCAGTAATCTCTTTGATATCAGCCACAGCAACTTCTTTCAAGATATGTCTCCAAAGGCAAAGGAAACGTTTGGGACTTCATCAGAATCAAAAGCTTCTGCACAGCAAAGGAAACAGTCAAGAAAACAAAGAGGCAACCCACGGAATGGGAGAAGATTTTTGCAAATGACAGTACAGACAAAAGGTTGATATCCAGGATCTATAAAGAACTCCTCAAACTCAACACACACAAAACAGATAATCATATCAGAAAATTAGCAGAAGATATGAACAGACACTTCTCCAATGAAGACATACAAATGGCTATCAGACACATGAAAAAATGCTCATCATCACTACCCATCAGGGAGATTCAAATTAAAACCACATTGAGATATCACCTTACACCAGTTAGAATGGCCAAAATTAGCAAGACAGGAAACAGCATGTGTTGGAGGGCATGTGGAGAAAGGGGAACCCTCTTACACTGTTGGTGGGAATGCAAGTTGGTGCAGCCTCTTTGGAGAACAGTGTGGAGATTCCTCAAGAAATTAAAAATAGAACTTCCCTATGACCCTGCAATTGCACTACTGGGTGTTTACCCCAAATATACAGATGTAGTGAAAGAAGGGCCATCTGTACCCCAATATTTATAGCAGCAATGGCCACGGTTTCCAAACTGTGGAAAGAACCAAGATGCCCTTCCACGGACAAAAGGATAAGGAAGATGTGGTCTTTATACACTATGGAGTATTATGCCTCCATCAGAAAGGTTGAATACCCACTTTTGTAGCAACATGGACTGGACTGGAAGAGATTATGCTGAGTGAAATATGTCAAGCAGAGAGAGTCAATTATCATATGGTTTCACTTATTTGTGGAGCCTAACAAATAGCATGGAGGACATAGGGAGTTAGGAGAAGTCATTTGGGGGGAATTGGAAGGGGAGGTGAGATTCTCTCATGAGAGAATATGGACTCTGAAAAACAATCTGAAGGGTTTGAAGAGGTGGGGAGGTGGGAGGTTGGGGGAACCAGGTGGTGGGTATTAGAGAGGGCACAGACATCATGGAGCACTGGGTGTGGTACAAAAACAATGAATACTGTTATACTGAAAATAAATTAAAAAAAAAAGAAAAAAAAGAAATAAGTCAAACAGAGAAAGTCAATTATTGTATGGTTCACTTACTTATGGAGCATGAGGAATAACATGGAGGACATTAGGAGAAGGAAAGGAAAATTGAATTGGGGTAAGTTGGAGGAGAAGACAAACCATGAGAGACTGTGGACTCTGAGAATCAAACTTAGGGTTTTAGAGGAGAGGGAGGTAGTGACTTTGGTGAGCCTGGCCGTGGGTATTAAGGAGGGTATGTTGCACGGAGCACTGGATGTTATACCTAAACAACAAATCTTGGAACACTACAGAAAGAAAGAAAGAGAGAAAGAAAGAAAGAAAGAAAGAAAGAAAGAAAGAAAGAGAGAGAGAGAGAGAGGAAAGAAAGAAAGAAGAAAGAAAGAAAGAAAGAAAGAAAGAAAGAAAGAAAGAAAGAAAGAAAGAAAGAAAGAAATTGCAGTCTATAATTCAAAAGTTTCCTTAATGTGGCCTTCCTTCTTTGTCTGGATAACCCCTTGAGATGGCTATCAGTATCTAGAATAGAAAATTTTATTGAGCCTCAAGAAGATCCATATGTGAAATTTTGTGTTCTTCACACTGGGCCCCCTTAAAGTGCTTTCTTACTCATGGTACAGGAAAAACTGCCCCTGTCTTAGTTGATTAGGAAAAGTCCCCAACAGATAGAATACCTTCATCTTCATCTTCAGTGAGTGCAGTTATGTTTGAAGGAGACATGCAGATCTAATGTCTCTTCTCTCTCCCACAGAGTAGCCTGTGTGACTCCCACCTCACTAACTTAACTGGTATACATGTCCCAGGCAATTCCCACTGCCCAGAATTTGGCAAAATAATGGGTATTTCATTTATTGTCCAATTCCATACATAAAAATGACTGCTGTGTCAGTGTATATTATGAACCGACATTTCTCTAAGTATGGAACATTCTGTTATGTAATGTACCCCTCATTTATTAATCTGGACTCTGAGTTGCACAGCTGAACTTGTATACTGCAGGAACAAAATAACAAAAAAAAAGCAAAACAGAAAACAAACAAACAAACTCTCCTAGGTACCAGCTCACTCCTGTCAAAGATGGGGACAATCAGAACGTATGGGAAAGAGATGAAAAACTTCAGGGTTATTTTGACTTTGATAGTGGCAGGCTTCTCTACCCCCATTCTTGTTCCTGTCCTACATAGACTCTTCAGTTCCACTTACGGGATCTCCCCATTGGCAGAACTTGTGATCAATTGATCCCTGTGGTAGTCAAGGATTATTACACATGGCACTGTGAATGGCCCTTTCGGATATCATTTCACTTTTTAAAGGCCAGACCTCCCCCTTCCTTTTCCCTACATATGTAACATGCTCAAATGGGTCATTAATAAGAAATTTCCAAATAATCAAAATAGTCTCTCTCCAAGAGAGACTGTCACACAAAGAAAAGTAAGGCAGGAACTCCAAAACCAGGCAGATGTTGATAAATGAAGGAAAAGTCCGGTGGCATTACTGACTCTCTGATCAACTAAATTGATCCAGGGAACTATTCTCACTATCAGGGTCCTTCAGTTCAAAAAGTTTATATAAAACTTGTCCCTGATTCTTGCTGAAGTCATTAATAACAGTATCCCAATTTTGGAGGCAAAAAGAGTGAGACTTAATTCTTTGGTCCCATGATTTTTTTTTAATTTAATTTTATTTTTTCAGCATTCCATGATTCATTGTTAATGCACCACACCCAGTGCTCCATACAATACGTGCTCCTCAATACACACCACCAGGTTCATCCTACCCCCACCACCACCCCTCCAAAACCCTCAGTTTGTTTCTCAGAGTCCACAGTCTCTCATGGTTCCTCTCCTCCTCTGATTTCCCCCAACTCACTTCTATCCTTCTCCTAATGTCCTCTATGTTATTCCTTATGCTCCACAAGTAATTGAAACCATATGATAATTGACTCTCTCTGCTTGACTTATTTCACTCAGCATAATCTCCTCCAGTCCTGTCCATGTTGATAGAAAAGTTGGGTATTCATCCTTTCTGATGGAGGTGTAATACTCCATTTATATATGGACCATATCTTCTTTATCCATTCATCTGTTTAAGGGCATCTAGGCTCTTTCCACAGTTTGGTGATTGTGGCCATTGGTGCTATGAACATTGGGGCACAGATGGCCCTTCTTTACACTATGTCAGTATCCTTAGGGTAAATACCCAGTAATGCAATTGCAGGGTCATAGGGTACCAGGATTTTTGAATAACCACATAGTCCTTGACTTCCTGGTGGATAGCCAAGACCTGTCTGTACAATTGCCAACACCTTCTGCTGCACTTGGATCAATGGAATGACAAAATAGAAACGTCTATTGTGTGGCTTATAAAATAAGCCTTCAGGTTCTCTGAAGGAAAGATTTATTATGGGGTGTCTTTTTCCTGACTTGGTTATGATTGGAGCTCATGGTGCAATTCAATTCTCCAGGTAGGCCTTAGCATACTGCTTGGGGTGGACTTGATTGTGACTTTCCTCTCTCTGTGGCCTCAGAATAATCACCCAGTTTTTGTCACAGCTCTCCAAAGACAAAACTATTTGCCACAAGGTTGAGTTAACCTGTATCTTATTTGAACCCAAGAAACTAAGGAGGTAAATTAAGGTTAACAGATTTGGCTCCAGGCCAAAATCCTATTTGTGACCTTGCAAGCCCAGCTGTGGGGTATTACAAATGCTTTGCCTGGTGGGTCTTTTTTTTTTTTTTTAAAGATTTTATTTATTTATTTGACAGAGAGAGATCACAAGTAGACGGAGAGGCAGGCAGAGAGAGAGAGAGAGAGAGAGAGAGAGAGAGAGAGAGAGAAGCAGGCTCCCTGCTGAGCAGAGAGCCCGATGCGGGACTCGATCCCAGGACCCTGAGATCGTGACCTGAGCCGAAGGCAGAGGCTTAACCCACTGAGCCACCCAGGCGCCCCCCTGGTGGGTCTTATACGGAAAACCTGCCCTCCCTTCTCCAGACTCAGTGCATAGCCAGTGCACTGAAGAATACGGAGGAAGTTAGAGTTAATACTCTGGCCCTCCAGCCACCATACTCTTATCAATATCCAGGTTCCTAGCACAGGTTTCTTCAATCAGAGGCCTCTTAATCAGATCCATGGCTAAATTCTTTCTCAGGTACCTCTGAGACACCTACTCATTAGGAGCTCTCACAGACCCCTCTCTCCAATGTGATTCATCATTTAGTCCCTTACAGCTCCTAACCCTTCACACAGCCTTCCCCTTGCATTCGAGCTAATGGAAAAAGAAAGCCTTTGGTTGAGAGGGGGAGTATGTTCACAACCCTCTTGGAAGATATCTTGTTGTAATGTGAAATGGGCTCCTTAAAAAAGAGGCAGGCCACTCCACGTTGGCAAGTGACTGTTTTAATAATAACAAAGGGAACATAACAATTGAAGCTTGGTTTAAGTGGCAGCAAGATGAATGGATCCCTGTCCCCACTTTCTGAATTTTAAACCTTAGAAAGAGACCTTAACTTGGCTCAGTCACATAAACAATGTAAATGTTTCCAACATCATATCATATCTCAAGTTTGTGTCTTTGGAGCAGTCTGTGGGAGCCACAAGGCAAATGAAATCCACATTCCAAGGATGGGGCAGGGAGAAAAGAGCCTCTAGGTATTCAGGTATAACTCACTCACAAGTCAATTGATATCCATGTCCTTTTGATCATGTTCCCCAAAATGGTAGGTACTTTAGCAATGAGATGACTCCTCCTACCCTGATCCATCTATATGACCCTCATCAAGTGCCATTCCATGGGAAAAAATGAACACTGGGACAGCTGGTACCTCCTTTCTTGCCTTTGGCTAAAACTATTTCAGTAAGTGAATAAAGTTTTTGTTGTTGCTGTTGTTGTTTCTGCTTGTTTGTTTGTTTTCCAGTTTGCACTATAACCTTAGTGGACCAACTAGACATCTGGTTCTTAGCTCATCTCAGAACTCTGGTGTTATTAAAAGATTATCAGGGTTGTAGAGTACAAGATCAGTATGCAACCCTCATTTGCTCTCCTAAATACCAGCCTTGAAAAGTTAGAATTTAAATATAGGGGACAGGACATGTGGGTAACTCAGTGGGTTAAGCCTCTGCCTTCAGCTCAGGTCATGATCTCAGGGTCCTGGGATCGAGCCCCCACATCAGGCTCTCTGCTCAGTGGGGAGCCTGCTTCCTTCTCTCTCTCTGCCTGCCTCTCTGCCTGCTTGTGATCTCTGTCAGGTGAATGGATGGGATCTTAAAAAACAAACAAACAAAAACAAAAGCAAAACGAAAAACAAAACCCTGGATGATTTGAACAAACTGATTTCAAGACTTATTATAAAGCTACAAAATCCTACATTCTACTTTCTACAATGACTGAAGATGGTCTGGCATTGGTAAAGTAAAAGCATATAGGCCACTAAAACAGAATAGAGAGCCCAGTACTACACACCTACCTGTATGTTACAGTTAGCTAATTGTTAACAATGGCTTAATGGCAACTCAATGGAGGAAGGGTAGTCCTTTCAACAAAATGTACTGAAGTGATTCAATATACATATGCAATAAAATTCTGGGCACTCAATTTACATCTTTCTAAAAGTACTTAAAACAAACAAACAAATAAATAAAAATAAATGAATAAAGTGTAACATTATAGAACTTCTAGAGAAAAAAAGATTAAATGATTTTTTTAAAATTATGACTTTTTACAAGCAGAGAGAGTCAATTATCATATGGTTTCACTTGTTTGTGGAGCATAACAAATAGCATGGAGGACAAGGGGAGATGGAGAGGAGAAGGGAGTTGAGGGAAGTTGGAAGGGGAGGTGAACCATGAGAGACTATGGACTCTGAAAAACGATCTGAGAATTTTGAAGGGGTGGGGTTGGGAGGTTGGGGGCACCAGGTGGTGGGTATTGTAGAGGGCACGGATTGCATGGAGCACTGGGTGTGGTGCAAAAATAATGAATACTGTTATGCTGAAAAAATAAAAAAATTTTAAAAAAATTATGACTTTTTAGGAAAATCATTGAAAGAATGATACATGAAAGGAAAATGTTTAAAGTTGGAGTTTATTAAAATTAAAAACTATTTCTGTGCAAAATATATTATTAAGAGAATGCAAAACCAAGCCAGTGACTGGAAGAAAATAATTGCAAATCATGTATTGAATAAGTTTATACCCAAACACACAAAGAACTCCTACATTTCAGCAAAAAGAAAACAGAAAATAAAATTAAATTAAATTAAAACCTGTAAAATACCTGAGTGAACCTGTCAGAGAATTTGTGGAGGTGGAAAATAAGCATAAGAAAAGATGCTTGATGTCTGCTTTCAGCGCAGGTCATGATCCCAGCCTCCTAGGATCAAGTCTTGCATCATACTCCCTGTTCAGCAGGTAGCCTGTTTCTCCCTCTTCTTCTGCCCCTCCCCTTATTTATTCTCCTTTCTCTTTCTCTCTCTGTCAAATAAATAAATAAAATCTTTAAAAAAATAAACAAGGGGAACCTGGGTGGCTCAGTGGGTTAAAGCCTCTTCCTTTGGCTCAGGTCATCACCCCAGGGTCCTGGGAGCCTGCTTTCTCCTCTCTCTCTGCCTGCCTCTCTGCCTACTTGTGATCTCTGTCTCTGTCAAATAAATAAATAAAATCTAAAATAAGTAAGTAAATAAATAAATAAATAAACAAACAAAAGATGCTTAACATCTATGGTTGCTATGTAAATGGAAATCAAAACCACTGTCCCGCAGCCCTTTTAGAATGGGTAAGATCCAAACAAAACAAACAAACAACAACAAAACACACAAAAAAAATCCTAAAAATACCTATTGCTGATGAGGATGTGGAACAAAAGACACCATTCTCATTCATTGCTGCTGGGAATGTAAAATGGTATAGCTATTTTGGAATACCATCTGGCAGTTTCTAAGAAATTTAAACCTAATCCTATTCAAACATTTTATCTGCAGGTTTATGTATTTCTCATCCATGAATACCAAATATCTATTAATTTTTACCTCAGTTTCCTAAAGCTTGCCCAGCACTGTGTCTGTCATCCTGTTTACAAACACCAGTGTATGCCATTATTTCAGGTATGGTCAAGATGCCAAACTTATAGAGTAAATATAGGTGAGCAATCCAGCTCATGAAAATAGTCTATAAAATATTAAGTTTGCTTCATATACTTAAAATAGATATAGACAAAAAGAGAATTCAAAGTGACCTAGACATACACACTGGAATTGAAAAGTTGACTTTTCCTCATTTGAGCTGCACCTAATTGTGTTTTTCTCTCCCTTCCTCACCCTTCCCCACACCCAGCACATATTCTTAAAGCTAACAAGGCTCCCTAGGGACTGGGAACTTAATTTTTTTGTTGACATCTTAAAATACAGAGTTGTGTGAAATGCTCTGAATTCTATATGATACACAAGGAGTTCCACTTATTTCTGCATCATCTCACCCAAACACCTACTGCACTTCAAAGGAAGAAGCAGTCGGCAAAGATGGTTCCAATATGAGGCAGAAAAAATGAAGCCCAGACATCACTGACTCCAGCATGAGCCATGGCACAGTCCTCTCTTCAGTGAAGTTTGTGCAGAGAATGGTGAAGTCAGGACATCAAGCCAATCCTGAATAAGGACATATAGGTGAATTGGACTAATTAAGAAATAGATCTTTATGCATTTTTTATTCATTCTCTTTGATGGCTCACATTATCTTCTTTATGAAATATCTTTAACTAGATGTCAAGGCAGACTCTAATCTCCAAATAGTAATTTTCTTCCTAGATTTTGGACAAGCCTTTCTGATTTTTCCTCCTCTGTAAGCATGTGAATACATATTTATTATTGTTGTTTTTGATCCTGAGGAAAGGATGAAAGCTATATGATATTGTCATTTCTAGAAATGTCATTGCTTGTATTTGTGAACAAGTGCCCATAATTGCTAAGAGTGATGTGACAGAAGAGTCAATAGTGATGACGCAGTTATTTTGCTGTGATCTCTGTTAATGTAAGTTGTATAAATGGCTGATAATCAAGAAAGCTATGGATTAAGAATGTGAATCAAAATCATGTCCCCTTGCTTTGGCTCAGTGTCATCAACCCTAACTAGTTGTGTATACTTGTATATTCTTTGTAGCACAGTATTTTCTTTTCATTACAGAATGCGGATGAACCTAAAACCCATCCCAGAAGGTCACCTCATAGTGCAGATGAAATAATCCAAATAAAACATTTATAACACTGTACAAAATAGAAAATACAACCGTTAGATATATGCTGCTATGTCATTAGTACTGTCCTTACTATACATCAAGATGAACTGGCTTCACAAGAATGGATTTACCTTATTATACCATGAATACTTATTAGGTTATAGATTCCCACATTTAAAAACCACACCTGGAGAAAGCAAGGTGAATACATGAAAACAAAGTGGGGATTGGGTGTGAGCTGGTGTGGCACATGTTCCATATTTATACAACTGTGAGAAGAGGCAAAATGAGTATGTTAAAGAAAAAAGAATAATTTGTGTACACATTTTTTTGGAAGAGAATGGATAGCCCATTATCTGAGGCAGAAAGTTTTTATTCCTGCCTGAGATTCATTGCTTTAAAAATATAAACTAGTGAAAAAAATAAACTACTGAAGATTAATATAAATGGAAGAGCTTATTCTTCATGCCTATATTTGTGAGTTGGTGGTGGAGATCAGATTACAAATAAGTCTAAACTAATATGTAACTAAATTCTCTAAATATCAAAGCTACACAATATACCTTGATGAATGAACAAATGTGTGCATCCTAATGAGCCTCTCACTTCTAAGTAGAAACATGAGTAGTGGCAAATATGGGGATGACAATCAGATTATCAGAATTATCCAAGTTCTACATCCATCTCTGCCACATGTTGATATTGCAAATTTAACCAATATGTACATTTGTGTGTGTTTATACATATTTTGGAATTAAAATTGGAATTTGTTTTTCTCTGAAAAAAAACAAATCGATATTTAATTTATTCTAGTATATGTGATTATGTTTTTCAAATTTCATTTAAAGAAAGTTTTCCAAAAAATGAAAAAAAGAAAATTTAGTCTGGGAAGTTACTGAATACAATCTCCTTAATAGCATTTTAATGTTAAAGAAACATTATTTCTTTGATATTTGACTATGATTCTATGTCCTTAAAGAACATTATCCTTCTCCTGCTTGTATCATTAGCTTATCACTGGCACCCAACATGGCTCAGAAAAATTCCAGCATCATCATTGAGTTGGTCCTTCTTGGATTTTCTAATCATCCTCAGGCTGAGATCCCTCTCTTCCTCCTCTTCTCTGGGGTCTACCTGGTCAGTCTCTTTGGAAACACAGCTATTATCATCTTGGTGGTAATTGATCCCTGTCTCCAGACACCCATGTATTTTTTCCTCTGCCACTTGGCCTTTCTCAACATATTTTACACCACAGCTGTGGTCCCCAAGATGCTCTTCAACCTCCTTGCTCCCAAGAAAATTATCTCCTATGAACTCTGCCTTGCCCAGACCTACATCTCCCTGTTAATTGGAGCAGCTGAGTGCATTATTCTGGCCATCATGGCTCTGGACCGTTATGTGGCCGTTTGTTACCCTCTACAATAGCTGCTCATCATGAACTGGTCTGTGTGCGTGCTGCTTGCTGTAGGGGCATGGACCATCAGTTTCTTTGCCTCAGTGGTGCCCCTCTAATTCACCATACTTCCTTTGTGTAGCCGTTACATTGTTGACCATATTTTTTGTGAAGCACCTGTTCTTCTTCATATATTCTGTGCTGATACATCCCTGCAAGAAACCCTGATGGTGATAGGTGCATCTGGTACCCTCTTGCTCCCCTTCCTTCTTATTACTCTCTCCTACCTCCGCATACTGGTTGCTGTGATGAAGATGCATTCAGCAGAAGGTAGGAAAAAGTTTTCTCTGTCTGTAGCTCTCACCTGACTGTGGTGACCATTTATTATGGGACGGGTATGTTCATGTACATGAGGCCTAAATCTCTATATTCAGCTGAGGGTGATAAATTAATCTCCTTATTTTATGCTGTCATCAATCCTGCTTTGAACCCATTAATCTGAGGAACAAGGAAGTGACTGGAGCCTTGAAGAGAGTCTTAGGAAGATTGTCAGTGTCCCAAAGGCAAATGATACTATCTTGAGATGCCAGTAGACAGAATCTTATACTTTAATGGACTGTCTAAAAACTGACATTAGTAACTTAATTAACTACAACTATATCAGAATTATTGCAAATATACAATTTCATTCACTACTGACACCCTTTTGTGACCCTCCTTTTAGTGACTAATGTTAACAGATTATATTCTTTTTTTAAAGATTTTATTTATTTATTTGACAGACAGAGGTCACAAGCAGGCAGGGAGGCAGGCAGAGGGGGCGGGGATCAGGCTCCCTGCTAAGCAGAGAGTCTGATGCAGGGATCAATCCCAGGATGCTGGGATCATGACCTAAGCTGAAGGTAGATGCTAAAGGACTGAGCCACCCCGGGGCCCCAACAGATTATATTATTGTATGAAATATTGCTACATATAAGTTCTTTATTAAAAAATACATGTAAGTATAACTTATGAAAAAAGTGGAGTTGAAATTTCAAGGTAGGTTTTTGAATCCCATAATTTCACACAGACTCTATATCTTATAATTACTATGTGATATTTGTACACATTTTTCCTTACTAATCAAATGTCATAGCATACTCTTTACCCTTTACTCAGTCTATGAAATTATAATTTATGATTCAATTCTGCTGTAAACTGATTCCCGACCCATCTGTCCAATTCTAGTGTTCTGAATACGTCACTACAGCCCCTCAAATGTGTGCTATTTCGCAAGTAATCCGTTTCTCAGAAATGTGTTTTATGTGAGTATTGCAAAGCTCAAGTCAATTGCCACTTTCTACATCAATCCTTTCTTGAAAACTGTCTTACCTTGCTGTAAATTCTATTCCTTTGATGCAAGACCATAAAAATTATCTCTTTTATTGTAAGTTGTATTTTATTTTCTCACATGTTTTTTTAAGTCATTAAATAATTTATTTAGACTGTACAGAGAACATTGGCTATCCATAGAAATATCATCATCTTACTCATTAAACAGTACACACTAGGGGTGCCTGGGTGGCTCAGTCCTTAAGCATCTGCCTTTGGCTCAGGTCATGATCACAGGGTCCTGGGATCGAGCCCAGCATTGGGCTCTCTGCTCAGCAGGGAGCCTGCTTCTACCTCTCACATTCCCTCTGCTGGTGTTCCCTGACTCTCTCTCTCAAATAAATAAAATGTTAAAAAAAAATAAACAGGACACACTGACTTCTAACTATAGCACAGGAGAATAGAGCATAAGGAATAACACAGAGGACACTGGGAGTTGGAGAGGAGAAGTGAGTTTGGGGAAATCAGAGAGGGAGTGGAAACATGAGTGACTGTGGACTCAGAAACAAACTGAGGGTTTTGGAGGGGAGGGGGATGGGAGAATGGGTGAGCCTGGTGGGGGATATTAAGGAGGGCACATATTGCTTGGAGCACTGGGTGTGGTGCATTAACAATGAATCTCAGAACACTGAAGAAATAAAATCAAGTTTAAATTAAAAACAAAAGGGGGGGGGCGCCTGGGTGGCTCAGTGGGTTAAGCCGCTGCCTTTGGCTCAGGTCATGATCTCAGGGTCCTGGGATCGAGTCCCACATCGGGCTCTCTGCTCAGCAGGGAGCCTGCTTCCCTTCCTCTCTCTCTGCCTGCTTCTCTGCCTACTTGTGATCTCTCTCTGTCAAATAAATAAATAAAATCTTAAAAAAAAAAGCAAGCCTTCTTTATAAGGCTCACTTGTGCTGAGTCATGAATAATGGAGAAAATTCACCAGGTGTACATGTCAAAAAGGGAAATTCTAAATGAAGTTGTAGCATGGAGGGGGCGGGGAGAAACAGTGAAAATAGTTCATTGTATCTTTGTTGAACTCTACACTGTCCTCAAAGCATATACGCATTTTGTTAATTTAATAAATAGAGCAGGTCTTAACATTTTTAGATGGATTTATTTATTTAATTGAGAGAAAGAGAAAGCGTGAGAGTGGTGGTGGGGCTGAGGTGAGAGAGTCTTATTCAATCTATCTCTATCTCGGGACTCTGAGATCATGACCTGAGCCCAAACCAACAGTCAGTTACTCCAGCACCCCAGCATTTTTCTTTTTCTTCTCTTAACGTCAAGTTCCCTTGTAGTCTTTATTTGTTGAAATAAATGTCATGTTTTACCTAATTGTACATTAAAATATGATGTTATGTGTCATATTGGCAACCTAAATTTGGGGGAAATGTGTGTTTATTTATTTATTTTTTTGCTTTAAGATTTATCTATTTAGATCATGCAAGCAATTGGGGAGGAGTGGAGAGAGAAGGATAGAATCTTTTTAAGATTATTACTTATTTGACAGAGAGAGAGATCACAAGTAGACAGAGGCAGGCAGAGGGAGATGGGGAAGCAGGCTCTCTGCTGTGCAGAGAGCACAACGCGGGGCTCAGTCCCAGGATGCTGAGATCATGACCTGAGCCAAAGGCAGATGTTAAACCCACTGAGCCACCCAGACGCCTGGAGAAGGAGACAATCTTAAACTCACTCTGGGCTGTTGCACAGAGCACCACAGGGGGCGTGGTGCCATGGTCCTGAGATCATCACCTGAGCAGAAACCAAGAGTCTGAAGATGAACCAATTGAGCCACCCAGGTGACCAAGGCAAAGCTATTTTTATTCCCTAAGTGTTGTATTTTATGCTTTTTTTTTGACCAGTTGAAATTAAACTATAAAAAGGATTATGTATGCATAGTAAGAAAATTAAAAAATTATATTCAACTGACGGTTTTCCTTATCTTACTATTTTTAAATGGAAAATTCCTCATTTCATATAATGTCTACCTTTCTTATCCCAAATATCATGCCTTTGATTTTCTATTTATGTGGCAAGCATGACTATTTAAAAAAAAAAAAAAAAGTTCCAGATTAGAGCTCTGATACTACAACTGAAGGTCACTGGAACCTCATTTTCTGCATACATAATTTAAAAATAGAAAAATGAAAATATTTCTGATCCCTTACTGAGAGGATTACAGGGCATTGTGCATACATTGTAATAAGTTCTTAGAAAATCAAGTACCCTATTAGCACCCAAGACACTGAATTTCCAAACCATTTTGTTCTGTTTCTTTAAACCAATGTACCACAAATATATTTTGGAACTACTTTCATAATTTTTGTCACTATTTCTTACTCTAAGACTACTTAAATCTCTATCTTTATATGTTTGAGGTGAGTTTCCTTTCTGTTGCAGTGTACTGCCTGTAGGATAGTTTCTGGCTGTTGACATCATCACTTCATAACATAGATTATAACTCCATGTATGAAAGTATCTAATAATTGAAGACTCTGAAATAGGGTAAATTGTTCTATTGTCCATGCCTTCTACTTCTAGGAAATCTTCTGGGGATTCATTACTGGAACTCCAACTTTTAATGAGTAATTTTTCTTCTGAGAGCAAACTTAATAATGGAGATGTTGCCAAACACACACACACACACACACACACACACACACACACACACACATACACACTTGTTTGAACATACACTCCTATATCTCAGTAAAATAATAAATTACTATGGCTTGTGCAGAACACTGATAAAACACAGTGGAAAAAAAGTTAAAAATTAAATATCCAAGAAATTTTTTTTTTCTTTTTAAAAAAGATTTTATTTATTTATTTGAGTGAGAGAGAGAGAGAGAGAGAGTGAGAGAGAGAGTAAGACAGGGGAGAAGCAGACTCCCTGTGGAGATGGGAGCCCAATGCAAGACTGGATCCCAGGACGCCAGGATCATGCCTAAGCTGAAGGCAGTTGCTTAACCAACTGAGCCACCCAAGTGCCCAAACTATTTTTTCTCTATAAGTTAACAATATAATTTATTTCCCAAACAAGGTCATGATTGATGATGGAAGTCCCAATGCTAATAATTTATGGTGATAGAAGGAAGAATCCAAGACTCTCTGAGTTTGAAAAACTGAGGTTATGATATCCTACACATATTGTAACTTACAAGATAATTATAAGAAACAACATTTTTATGATTAGGTATCAACAGCGATATCTAATAACCACAAAATTCACTAAATCAAAGGTTGTTTTCCAGTAATGGCAACAAAATATGTCCCTATTTCTACAATTAAAATTCAGCAATCATTCAGAAGCCAAAATGGGATTGTGCAAGCAGTGGAATAAAACATCACATACCAGGGACGCCTGGGTGGCTCAGTTGGTTGGACGACTGCCTTCGGCTCAGGTCATGATCCCGGAATCACGGGATCGAGTCCCACATCAGGCTCCCAGCTCCATGGGGAGTCTGCTTCTCCCTCTGACCTTCTCCTAGCTCATGCTCTCTCTCACTGTCTCTCTCTCAAATAAATAAATAAAATCATTAAAAAAAAACATCACATACCAGGGGACTAAGAAGGATTCTTAGTATCTGTACCCTGTACAGTGGGTAATAGGCAGACAAATCATGGTACAGGCTATCCTTTATTAGATATCTCTTTGAAAGTGTTTTTTATCATTCTGTGACTTACATTCTAATTCTTTTGATGGCCTTTGTAGGACAGAAGTTTTAATTTTATTGAATCCAGCTTATCTATCTATTTTTTCCTTTAACGAATTATGGCTTTATTGTACCTAAGATGTCAATGATATAGACGTTTTCTCATACGTTGTTATCTTCTGGAAGTTTTTTTTTTTTTTTTAGTTTTTTATTTTAGGTTTATTGCTATGATCCAATTTTGAGTTAATTTTTATGAAGAGTACCAAGTCTATGCAAGATTTGGTTATTTATTTGGTAATTGTTTTGTGTTTTTTTCCATGTGGTTGCTTAGTTGTTTTATACTCATTTGTTTTCAAGAAATTATGTTTCCTTCATTGTATTGCCTTTGCTCCTTTGTCCAAGATCAGGTCACATAGGGGTCTCTCTCTAGGTTCCTGTTCCATTCCATTGATCTATTTTTCTACTCTTTTACCAATACCACACTGTCTTGTTCACCACAGCTATATAGTAAGTCTAGAAGACAGATGACTTTGTTTTTGTTTGTTTGTTCGTTTATTTGTTTTTAAGACTTTTTTTTTTTAAAGATTTTACTTATTTATTTGACAGAGAGAGATCACAAGTAGACAGAGAGGCAGGCAGAGAGAGAGAGAGAGAGGGAAGCAGGCTCCCCGCTGAGCAGAGAGCCCGATGCGGGCCTCGATCCCAGGACCCTGAGATCATGACCTGAGCCGAAGGCAGCGGCTTAACCCACTGAGCCACCCAGGCGCCCAGTTTATTTGTTTTTCTTTCAGTGTTGTGTTGGCTATGCTGGATATTTTTACCTCACTGTACAATCTTTTGAATGACATTGCCTCTATATGTAAAATATACACAAAATATACAAACTATCTTGCTGGGGCCAAATTTGACTTGCTAAATCTAAAGATTAAGTGGGAAAGGACAGACATCTTGATAGTATTTAGTCTTTCTATCCATGAACATGAAATATATGTCCATTTATTTAATTATTTTTTTATTTTTTTAAAGATTTATCTATTTTACAGTAGGGGAGTGAGAAAGAGAGAGAGAGAGCACGCACATGAGTGGGAGGGGAAGAGGGAAAGGGAGAGAGAAGACTTTATCAAGTAGACTCCACACTAAGTGCAAAGCCTGCACTTAATAACTTGACCCTGAGATCACAACCTAAACTGAAACCAAGAGTTGGGCCGCTAACCAACTATGCCACCCAGACATCTCTTATTTTTATTTTTTCATCATACTTTTGTACTTTTACTTATATAGATCCTATACATACTTTATTAGATTTATACCTAAGTATTCATTTTGAGGGATGGTAATTAAAAAGGTATTGTTAAAAAATAAAATAAAATGGTATTATTCTTTTTTTAATTTATTTTTTATAAACATATAATATATTTTTATCCCCAGGGGTACGGGTCTGTGAATCGCCAGGTTTACACACTTCACAGCACTCACCATAGCACATACCCTACCCAATGTCCATAATCCCACCCCCCTCTCCCAACCCTCCTCCTGCCATCAACCCTCAGTTGGTTTTGTGAGATTAAGAATCACTTTTGGTTTGTCTCCCTCCCAATCCCATCTTGTTTAATTTACTCTTCTCCTACCCCCTTAACCCCCCATGTTGAATCTCCTCTCCCTCATATCAGGGTGATCATATGATAGTTGCCTTTCTCCAATTGACTTATTTCGCTAAGCATGATACCCTCTAGTTCCATCCATGTCATTGCAAATGGCAAGATTTCATTTCTTTTGATGGCTGCATAGTATTCCATTGTGTATATATACCACATCTTCTTTATCCATTCGTCTGTTGATGGACATCTAGGTTCTTTCCATAGTTTGGCTATTGTAGACCTTGCTGCTATAAACATTCAGGTGCACGTGCCCCTTCGGATCATTACGTTTGTATCTTTAGGGTAAATACCCAGCAGTGCAATTGCTGGGTCATAGGGTAGTTCTACTTTCAACATTTTGAGGAAACTCCATGCTGTTTTCCAGAGTGGCTGCACCAGCTTGCATTCCCACCAACAGTGTAGGAGGGTTCCCCTTTCTCCACATCCTCGCCAGCATCTGTCATTTCCTGACTTGTTAATTTTAGCCATTCTGACTGGTGTGAGGTGATATCTCATTGTGGTTTTGATTTGTATTTCCCTGATGCCGAGTGATATGGAGCACTTTTTCATGTGTCTGTTGGCCATCTGGATGTCTTCTTTGCAGAAATATCTGTTCACGTCTTCTGCCCATTTCTTGATTGGATTATTTGTTCTTTAGGTGTTGAGTTTGCTAAGTTCTTTATAGGTTTTGGACACTAGCCCTTTATCTGATATGTCATTTGCAAATATCTTCTCCCATTCTGTCAGTTGTCTTTTGGTTTTGTTAACTGATAACTTTGCTGTGCAAAAGCTTTTGATCTTGACGAAATCCCATTAGTTCATTTTTGCCCTTGCTTCCCTTGCCTTTGGCGATGTTCCTAGGAAGATGTTGCTGCTGCTGAGGTCGAAGAGGTTGCTGCCTGTGTTCTCCTCAAGGATTTTTTTTTTAAGATTTTTTAATTTATTTATTTGACAGACAGAGATCACAAGTAGGCAGAGAAGCAGGCAGAGAGAGAGAAAGGGAAACAGGCTCCCCCCTGAGCAGAGAGCCCGACGTGGGGCTCGATCCCAGTACTCTGGGATCATGACCCGGGCCGAAGGCAGAGGCTTTAACCCACTGAGCCACCCAGGTGCCCCCTCCTCAAGGATTTTGATGGATTCCTTTCTCAAATTGAGGTCCTTCATCCATTTTGAGTCTATTTTCATGTGTGGTGTAAGGAAATGATTCAATTTCATTTTTCTGCATGTGGCTGTCCAATTTTCCCAACACCATTTATTGAAGAGGCTGTCTTTTTTCCATTGGACATTCATTCCTGCTTTATCGAAGATGAGTTGACTATAGAGTTGAGGGTCTATTTCTGGGCTCTCTATTCTGTTCCATTGATCTATGTGTCTGTTTTTGTGCCAGTACCATGCTGTCTTGATGATGACAGCTCTCTAATAGAGCTTGAAGTCCAGATTTGTGATTCCACCGACTTTTCTTTCTTTTTCAATATTCCTTTGGCTATTCGAGGTCTTTTCTGGTTCCATATAAATTTTAGGATTATTTGTTCCATTTCTTTGAAAAAAATGGATGGTATTTTGATAGGAATTGCATTAAATGTGTAGATTGCTTTAGGTAGCATAGACATTTTCACAATATTTATTCTTCCAATCCAGAAGCATGGAACATTTTTCCATTTCTTTGTGTCTTCCTCAATTTTTTTTCATGAATACTTTATAGTTTTCTGGGTATAGATTCTTAGCCCCTTTGTTTAGGTTTATTCCTAGGTATCTTATAGTTTTGGGTGCAATTGTAAATGGGATTGACTCCTTAATTTCTCTTTCTTCTGTCTTGTTGTTGGTGTAGAGAAATGCAACTGATTTCTGTGCATTGATTTTATATCCTCACACTTGACTGAATTCCTGTACACGTTCTAGCAGTTTTGGAGTGGAGTCTTTTGGGTTTTCCACATATAGTATCATATCATCTGCGAAGAGTGATAGTTTGACTTCTTCTTTGCCGATTTGGATGCCTTTAATTTCCTTTTGTTGTCTGATTGCTGAGGCTAGGACTTCTATTACTATGTTGAATAGCAGTGTTGATAATAGACATCCCTGCTGTGTTCCTGACCTTAGCAGAAAAGCATTCAGTTTTTTTTCCATTGAGAATGATATTTGCCATGGGTTTTTCATAGATGGCTTTGATAATATTGACGTATATGCCGTCTATCCCTACACTTTGAAGAGTTTTGATCAGGAAGGGATGCTGTACTTTGTCAAATGCTTTTTCAGCATCTATGGAGAGTATCATATGGTTCTTGTTCTTTCTTTTATTAATGTGTTGTATCACATTGATTGATTGGCGGATGTTGAACCAACCTTGCAGCCCTGGAATAAATCCCACTTGGTCGTGGTGAATAATCCTTTTAATGTGCTGTTGAATCCTATTGGCAAGTATTTTGGCGAGAATTTTCGCATCTGTGTTCATCAAGGATATTGGTCTGTAGTTCTCTTTTTTGATGGGATTCTTGTCTGGTTTTGGGATCAAGGGGATGCTGGCCTCATAAAATGAGTTTGGAAGTTTTCCTTCTATTTCTACTTTTTGGAACAGTTTCAGGAGAATAGGAATTAGTTCTTCTTTAAATGTTTGGTAGAAATCCCCCGGGAAGCTGTCTGGCCCCAGGTTTTTGTTTGTTTGGAGATTTTTGATGACTGTTTCAATCTCCTTACTGGTTATGGGTCTGTTCAGGCTTTCCATTTCTTCCTGGTTCAGTTGTGGTAGTTTATATGTCTCTAGGAATGCATCCATTTCTTCCAGATTGTCAAATTTGTTGGTGTAGAGTTGCTCATAGTATGTTCTTATAATTGTCTGTATTTCTTTGGTGTTCGTTGTGATCTCTCCTCTTTCATTCATGATTTTATTTATTTGGGTCCTTTCTCTTTTCTTTTTGATAAGTCTGGCCAGGGGTTTATCAATCTTATTAATTCTTTCAAAGAACCAGCTCCTAGTTTCGTTGATTTGTTCTATTGTTTTTTTTTTTTTTTTGGTTTCTATTTCATTGATTTCTGCCCTGATCTTTATGATTTCTCTTCTCCTGCTGGGTTTAGGGTTTCTTTCTTGTTCTTTCTCCAGCTCCTTTAGGTGTAGGGTTAGGTTGTGTACCTGAGACCTTTCTTGTTTCTTGAGAAAGGCTTGTACCACTATATATTTTCCTCTCAGGACTGCCTTTGCTGTGTTCCACAGATTTTTAACCGTTGTGTTTTCTTTATCATTTATTTCTATGAATTTTTTCAATTCTTCTTATTTTCCTGGTTGACCCTTTCATTCTTTAGAAGGATGCTGTTTAGTCTCCATGTATTTGGGTTCTTTCCAAATTTCCTCTTGAGATTGAGTTTTAGCTTCAGAGCATTGTGGTCTGAAAATATGCAGGGAATGATCCCAATCTTTTGATACCGGTTGAGACCTGATTTATGACCGAGCATGTGATCTATTCCGGAGAATGTTCCATGTGCACTAGAGAAGAATATGTATTCTGTTGCTTTGGGATGAAATGTTCTGAATATATCTGTGATGTCCATCTGGTCCAGTGTGTCATTTAAGGCCTTGATTTCCTTGTTGATCTTTTGCTTGGATGATCTGTCCATTTCAGTGAGGGGAGTGTTAAAGTCCCCTACTATTATTGTATGATAGTTTATGTGTTTCTTTGATTTTGTTATTAATTGGTTTATATAGTTGGCTGCTCCCACGTTAGGGGCATAGATATTTAAAATTGTTAGATCTTCTTGTTGGACAGATCCTTTGAGTATGATATAGTGTCCTTCCTCATCTCTTATTATAATCTTTGGCTTAAAATCTACTTGACCTGATATAAGGATTACCACTCCTGCTTTTCTGATGTCCATTAGCATGGTAAATTCTTTTCCACCCCCTCACTTTAAACCTGGAGGTGTCTTCGGGTTTAAGATGAGTTTCTTGTAGGCAACATATAGATGGGTTTTGGTTTTTTATCCATTCTGATACCCTGTGTCTTTTGATTGGGGCATTTAGCCCATTAACATTCAGGGTAAGTATTGAGAGATATGAATTTAGTGCCATTGTATTGCCTGTAAGGTGACTGTTATTGTATATTGTCTCTGTTTCTTTCTGATCTACTACTTTTAGGGTCTCTCTTTGCTTAGAGGACCCCTTTCAATATTTCCTGTAGAGCTGGTTTGGTATTTGCAAATTCTTTCAGTTTTTGTTTGTCCTGGAAGCTTTTAATCTCTCCTTCTATTTTCAATGATAGTCTAGCTGGATATAGTATTCTTGGCTGCATGTTTTTCTCGTTTAGTACTCTGAATATATCATGCCAGCTCTTTCTGGCCTGCCAGGTCTCTGTGGATAAGTCTGCTGCCAATCTAATATTTTACCATTGTACGTTACAGACTTCTTTTCCCAGGCTGCTTTCAGGATCTTCTCTTTGTCACTAAGACTTGTAAATTTTACTATTAGGTGACGGGGTGTGGACCTATTCTTGTTGATTTTGAGGGGGGTTCTCTGAACCTCCTGGATTTTGATGCTTGTTCCCTTTGCCATATTGGGGAAATTCTCTCCAATAATTCTCTCCAATATACCTTTTGCTCCCCTCTCTCTTTCTTCTTCTTCTGTAATCCCAATTATTCTAATGTTGTTTCGTCTTATGGTGTCACTTATCTCTCGCATTCTCCCCTCGTGGTCCAGTAGCTGTTTGTCCCTCTTTTGCTCAACTTCTTTATTCTCTGTCATTTGGTCTTCTATATCGCTACTTCTTTCTTCTGCCTCATTTATCCTAGCATTGAGGGCCTCCATTTTTTATTGCACCTCATTAATAGCTTTTTTGATTTCAACTTGGTTAGATTTTAGTTCTTTTATTTCTCCAGAAAGGGCTTTTATATCTCCCGAGAGGGTTTCTCTAATATATTCCATGCCTTTTTCGAGCCCAGCTAGAACCTTGAGAATCGTCATTCTGAACTCTAGATCTGACATATTACCAATATCTGTATTGTTTAGGTCCCTAGCCTTTGGTACTGCCTCTTGTTCTTTTTTTTGTGGGGAATTTTTCTGCCTTGTCATTTTGTCTATATAAGAGTATATGAAGGAGCAAGTAAAATACTAAAAGGGTGGCAACAACCCCAGGAAAATATGCTTTATCCAAATCAGAAGAGATCCCAAATCGTGAGGGGGGAGAAATGGGATTAAAAGAGGTTCGAAAGAAGAAAAAAAAAAGAAAAGAAACAATTAAAAAAAGAAAACCAATAAAGAAAAAAAATATATATATACATGTATATTTTTTATATTAGATAAACTAGTTAAAAAACGTTAAAAAAGAAAAGGGTAAAAGTTAAAACAATTTATCAGCAGAAGAAAATAAATTGAAAAATAAAAAGAAAATTAAATTAACTGCAAGGCTAAAGATTCATGGGGAGAAAGCCATGAGTTCCGTGCTTTGCTTTCTCCTCCTCTGGGATTCCGCTGCTTTCTTTGGTATTGAAAATGCACTCCTTGGTAGGTGAACTTGGTCCTGGCTGGGTTTCTTGTTGATCTTCTGGGGGAGGGGACTGTTATCTCAAGTGTCTTTGCCCCAGGTGGAGATGCACCGCCCTTACCCGGGGCAGGCTGAGTAATCTGCTCGAGTTTGCTTTCGGGAGCTTTTGTTCCCTGAGCGCTTTCCGTAGAGTTCCAGAGGATGGGAATGTAGATGGCGGCCTCCCAGTCTCCAGCCTGGAGGAGTCGAGAGCCCGGGGCCCCACTCCTCAGTGCGCCCTCAGAGAACAGCGCCCAATTACTCCCGTCACCCTGGTCTCTGGCCGCACTCCGAGCTGACCAAGCCTGCAACCGGTTCAAGGTAACCCCTAGCTTTGAGCTCACTCCTCAGCTGTGTCTCTGTAGCCGGCTTCCCCGTTCTAATACCTGTAAGCTCTGCGACACTCAGCCACCACCGATCCTTCTGTGACCCTGAGGGACCTGAGGCCATGCTGACCCCCTGTGGTTAAGTCCCTGGAGCGATGTCCCTCAGCAGAACACATTTAAAAGTCCTGATTTTGTGCTCCATTGCTCCGCCTCTTGCCGGGAGCCGGCCCCTCCCCCCCGGTCTATCTTCCCATTGCTTTGGATTCATTTCTCTGCCAGTCCTACCTTTCAGAAAGTGTTTGATTTTCTGTTTCTTGGATTGCTGTTCTTCTTCTCTTCGATCTCCCATTGGATTTGTAGGTGTTTGCAGTCTTTAGATAAGCTATCTAGCTGATCTCCCACTACCTGAAGTAGTCTCAGTAGCTTCTCCGCCATCTTGACGCACATCAAAATGGTATTATTCTTAATTCCACATTCCACTTTTTTATTGTTAGTATATAGGAAAGCAATTGGTCTTGTGTATTGATTTTGTACCCAGCAATCTTGCTGTAATCACTTTTTAAATTCAATTTTTTTGTTTCATTTAGATTTACCACATAGATGATGATGTAATCTGTGAACAGAAACAGTTTTGCTTCTTCCTTCCCAGTAATTATACATTTCATTTCTTTTGCTGGATTTGCTGAATTATCAAAAACTTCCAGTACAATATTAGAAATGAGTGGTGAAAGGAAATAGCTGATTTTTTATTGCTGAATAATATTCAATTTTTAGATATATCAAAAGTCATAGCAGCAATGCCCACAACCACCAAATGTGGAAAGAGGCAAGATGCCCTTTAACAGGTGAATGGATAAAGAAGGCAGGGTACACATATATGGTGGAGTATTATGCTTCCATCAGAAAGAATGAATACCCAACTTTTATATCAACATGGATGGGACTGGAGGAGATTATGCTGAGTGAAATAAGGCAAGCAGAAAGAGTCAATTATCATATGGTTTCACTTACTTGTGAAGCATAAGGAATAACACGGAGGACATTGGGAGATGGAGAGGAGAAGTGAGTTGGGGTAAATCAGACGGGGGGATGAACCATGAGAGACTGTGGACTCTGAGAAACAAACTGAAGGTTTTGGAAGGGATGGGGTGGGGGGATGGGTGAGCCTGGTGGCAGGTATTAAGGAGGGCATGTATTGCATGGACCACTGGGTGTGTTGCATAAACAATGAATCTTGGAACACTGAAAAAATAAAATTAAATTTAAAAAATAAATTTGAGGGGCGCCTGGGTGGCTCAGTGGGTTAGGCCACTGCCTTTGGCTCAGGTCATGATCTCGGGGTCCTGGGATCAAGCCCCGCATCGGGCTCTCTGCTCAACAGGGACCCTGCTTCCCTCTCTCTCTCTCTCTCCCTCTGCCTGCCTCTCTGCCTGCTTGTGATCTCTCTCTGTCAAATAAATAAATAAAATCTTTAAAAAAAAATAAATAAATAAAATAAATTTGAGATACAATAGTGTGTAAGATATAAGCATGCTACACTGGTACATTTATATACTATATTGTGATTCATGAAGTAGTAATATTTATCATATTACATAATTATAGTACAGTGTTATTGTCTGTATTCATTACTATTAATTAGATCTCTGTTATTTAATACTTATTACAAATTTGTACAGTTAAACACCACTAATCTAATGACCTCCACCCCCCACACATTTTCACACACATCCACTGGCACTACCATTTTACTTTTTTTTTATATATATAGATTTGTTGCTTAGATTCCACATACAAATGACATTATACATTACTTGTATTTCTCTGACTGATCTCTCATTTAGTATAATATGTTCAAGGTGCATCCATGTTACTGGAAATGGAAGGCTATGGTCCTTTCTCATCACTACATAATTTTTTAAACAATTTCTTAGCTGATTTTTTTTTAAGATTTTATTTATTTATTTGACAGACAAATATCACAAGTAGGCAGAGAAGCAGGCAGGGTTGGGGGGAAGCAGGCTCCCTGCCAAGCAGAGAACCCAATGCAGGGCTTGATCCCAGGACCCTGAGACCATGACTTGAGCCGAAGGCCAAGGCTCAACCCACTGAGCCACCCAGGTGCCCCGACTACATAATTTTTTAATTCATTCATCCACTGATGAGCATTTGGATTGTCCCATAGCCTGGTAATGGTGAATATGTCTGTGATAAAAATGGGAGTGTATATCTCTTTGAAACTTTGTTTTCATTTTCTTTGGGCATATACCCAGGAGGGAATATCTGGATTTCATGGTAGATTTATTTATTTTTTTTTTTGGAGGAACTTCCATATTGCTTTTCATAGTGGTTGGAGCACTTTGTATTTCCCCAAAAAATGTATATATAATGTTTCTTTTTACCCTCTTCACCAGCACCCGTTGTTTCTTGTCTCCTTGATAGCCATTCTGACAGGTGTTTTTGGTATCACATTGTGGTTTTGATTTGCATTTCCCTCATGATTAATAATGTTGACTCTTTCTGTATTTGATGACCATTTTGCTATCTGCCTTAGAAAAATGTCTATTAAGTTTTTTCCATTAAAAATTATTTATTTTAAAAAAATTATTTATTTTATTTTAGAGAGACAGAGAGAGAGAGAGAGAGCACCTGAGCAGGGAGAAGTTTAGAGGGAAACGGGAGAGGGAAAAAGCAAATTTTGTGCTAAGTGTGGAGCTGTTGTAGGTCTTCATCTCAGGACCCTGAGATCAGGACCTGGGCCAAAAATGAGTCAGATGTGTAACAGACTGAGCCACCCAGGCATCCCCAAAATTCCTTTTGTGTTCTGTCCCTATGTCATCATTATTTTCTACTTCACTTTTTTATTATATTCAGTTAGCCAACATATAGTACATCATTAGTTTTTGACATAGTGTTCAACCATTCATTAGTTGTCTGTAACCCCCAGTGCTCATCACAATAGGTGCCCTCCTTATTGACCATCACTTGGCCACACCAGCATTCCACACCACTCCCCTCTGAAACCCTGTTTGTTTTCAAGAGTGCACAGTGTTCCATGGTTTGTCTCCCTCTCTGACTTATTCCCAGTTTTCTACCCCTTCCCCCATGATCCTCTGTGCTATTTCTTATGTTCCACATATGAGTGAAACCATATGATAATTTTATTTCTGTGCTGTTCTTATTTCACTCAGCATAATCTGTAACCATCCCTCAGAACAATGTACTGACCAAATACGCTTAAACTTGTACTAGCAACAGGCCTCTGTGGGACAGGATGATATATATCCTTGAAGCCCAGCAGCTGGGAATGCTGGGCCCACTCAAGGTGGAACCCTGCCTGCTTCTTTTTCCTGTTACCTCCCCTTCTCCAGAGATCACTGTAGTTAATTAGATGATCCCTTTAAATGTGTTTACTCAACCACAAATCCTATACTGCTTGATCAGGCATATATTGCTTATCTATAATCTCCTCTGACTCCTTTGTTGATTTTTATCTTGTATCTAATAAACAAGAGACTGAGGAGTTGTTCAGGGTGGCAGTCTTCTCAACTGCCAACCCTGGCTCCCTTTCTTTTGCAGCTGACTTGTTTGGTCCACATTCTTCTCCTGTGCAATATCAGGAAGCTGCAAGTGGTGCCAGAACAGGGACCTGAAACAAAACTGGAGAAGCCCCAACATGTTCATCTGCATGGCCATTTCTTTTTCCTGTTGGTGAGTTGTGAGTGCATATAGCAGGGTATGGTAACATAAAGAGCACAAACAAATATCACTCCTATGTATGCTTATTGAGATGACTCCTAAAGGTGGGAGGAGCAAAAGTCAGCAAGGGCCAACTTTTGGAGCTTTTAAAAGTAATTAAAGAACATTTCTCCTGGTTCCCTACATTAGGGACTTTAGACCTACAGACATGAGAAAGTAGGTCATGAGTTACAACTTTTGCATGCTAAAAAAAAAAAAAGAATTCTGATTAGTATATGGTCTACTTGGACTCTCATTCACTATGTTTTGGAGCCTTTACAGTCATCTGATTTGGATAGTGATAATGAATGTTAAGGAGAAACTAAAGAGGAACCTAAACATGCCATCCCAGAGGGAAAAGAAATTACTAAAGTCATCCTAAAGGAATATATAAAGGAGGAATCCCCCTGCTCATAACAGAACAAAAGGAGGGAACAATTGCTAAATTGCCACAGCAAGTATCACTGTCACCATCAGTTCTGCCATCCTACGAGAAGACGCCAGTTAGTGAAAAGGATGAAAAATCCATGCTATCAGCCATTCAAAAGGGCCTCATGGAAGCAAATTGAACAGGAGACCTAGTTGCCTTACATTTTATTTCCTGGTTATTATCAGAGAACATGTCACTACAGGACATGATCCCAACAACCCTAATGGTATCTATGAGACCATACATGAGTCATTCCCCTTCAAATTACTGAAGGTGTTAAAACAGGCAGTGCAAAATTATGGAGTTAATTCCCCATTTACAATGGGAATCATTCAAGGTATCACAGAAGGCAAATGACAAATTCCGATTGATTGGTCCTTATTAGCAAAAACAGTTCTATCCTTGAATGAGTTTTGACAGTTTAAAACATGGTAGCAAGATCAGGCAGAAACAGCCACTGCCCATAAAAACTAATAATGTTCCTATTCCCATGGGGCAGCTCATGGGCATTGGGCCATGGGCCCGGGTGCAAGATCACTTACAAATGAATGATCAAGCTATTGAGCAGCTCTGGTGTTGTTGAAAGCCTGGAGGAGAATAGAATCTCAAGGAGAGAATCGTTCTTTTCAAAAGGTGGTGCAGGGTCCAAAGAACCCTATACTGATTTTATTGCAAGATTATAAGAAGCTATTAAAATACATGTAAATAATCTTGAGGCTGCTGATACTATTCTTCAGCTGTAGGCAGATGAAAATACCAACAGAGTTTGTAATAAATTGGTAGCACCCTTTAAGGCAAGGGAACATTGACAGATTATATTAAACTATGCCAAGGAGTGGGGACAGAGACCTTTAAAGCTGATTTGTTATCTCAGGCAATGGTTGCTCTGACCACAGGAAAATTTAAAGGACAATGCTTCAACTGTGGGCAGACAGGGTATATTAAAGCTCAACGTAGGCAAAAAGGAAAACTCCCTCCGCGAAATGCAAGAAATAATTTACCACATCTCTGTCCCAAATATAAGGAAGGAAACCACTAGGCAAAATTATCCTTACCACACACAGAGACACTTCTTTACTCTCAGCTGCCTCCATATTTTGTAACTCCCCTACACACTCCCCAACTGACCAATGTTGACCTGAGTAAGTAGGGACAACTCTATACCCCTATTCAGGAAGAAGTTAAAAAAGATGAGACCTTCCACCTTCAAAAATCACAAAGATTTTAAGGTCAAAATTGTTCAGCGGAGAGTGACGAGGGAGCAGAGACTTAAAAAACTTATTTGTTAGCCCAAGGGATGGCTGCTTTAACTACAGGCAAATTTAAAGGCCAGTGCTTTAATTATTAGCACAGAAATCAGAATTAATGCCAGTCATTACATTATTTCAAGGTGTTTCTTCTGCATTTATTTTTTTAAAAGATTTTATTTATTTATTTGACAGAGAGAGATCACAAGTAGACGGAGAGGCAGGCAGAGAGAGAGAGAGAGGGAGAGAGGGAAGCAGGCTCCCTGCTGAGCAGAGAGCCCCGATGTGGGACTCGATCCCAGGACCCCGAGATCATGACCTGAGCTGAAGGCAGTGGCTTAACCCACTGAGCCACCCAGGCGCCCCTTCTGCATTTATTTTTTATCTGACTATATATATATATATACAGTGTATGTTTTACAGCATATTGAAACTGCTACTTTTTCTAATATCTAATCTGCTATGCTGGCCTTCATCATGGTAGCCATAAGTATTCCTGGATTTTATGCACAAATAGCAACTTTATTGGGCTTATATACCTAATCCTCCCCTGCCATATCCAGTAGAATGGGGAGAAAATATAATACCAATTTAGTTGAATGTCTCAAAATGGATATCTGGAATTTTGAATCCTAGATTGCCATTTTGGCCCCAAGAGGAGGGTGCAAACATTAATCTTATCTTGGGATATAAAAATAAACCAATATGTATCAGTAATCATTCCAGTTATCTTATCCCTCATGATCAAAGATGGTTGGTGGCCCTTCCGACTAACAATAGTCTGACTAAAGTCTAGTTACATAATTCTCCACTAAAAGATCCCAAGCCAATGAATACCAGGATCTTAGCTATAGCACAGCAGCAGCCCCTATTCCCAAATACAAACTGACATAGATATGGTCTGATGAGGGAATTTGCCCCTTGTGGGAGGACTGTCGAGCTTCTTAACCCCATGTAATTATTAATGATGCTTATTGGATTGTATGGGACTGGTCCCCTAAGAGGATGACAGTCACCAATTGCACTGGGAGACCCTGCTCCTGTTATACCTGAATTTTCACATCTGAGAGACCACGAAGGAGCCAACACTGATGCAATCACATGAGGGTTTATTTAACAAGTTTAGGCTGGGGCCCAAGTATACCCGACACAGCAGAGTAGGGACTTGGACCCCAAGCTTAGTTAAGGCAGGGATATTTATGGGTTCCTGTTACTAAAGCAGGGTGGGGATTCCAGTTACTAAAGCAGGGTGGGGGTTTCTGGAACCAAAGCAGGGTTCAAAACAGGAAGCCTCCTGTTACTAAAGCAGGGTAGGGGTTCTTAGAACTAAAGTAAAGTAGGGGAAAGTTCAGCCCTTGGGCACAGGGGTCTGAGATGGCTGCTGGAGCTAAGATGGCTGTACTTACGCTAAAGCTAAACCTGAGGTGGCATGGCCTTAATTTTTCTCAGCCTCCACACTCTTCTCATCAAAATTTAAAATGGTAAGTTTTTGATCACCTCGTTTTTACCACAAACCTTAACTTGGGAAGATGAGCCTCTGGTCTGGCATGTGTGAGGACTTTTGGCACCATTCCCTTTTGTTGATTATCATAAAACACAAAAGAATTTATGGAAGGTCACAGATGATTTAAATCACCTAAGAGTTTGGAAATACTGTGGAACACGATTCGCTGTCATATTACCAACTTAATTTTAGATATTAAACAGCTTCAAGATATTATTCAAGGCATTACTCACTTGTCTTTACAATTAGTTCCAGGAGTGAGTTTTGCACAAAAGATTGATGATATTCTGTCTGATCTAAACACTTTTACTTGGATCAAGCAAACTAGTCTTGACGTTATGGTGGAATGATAATTATTTTTATTGCTATAATAATTTTATGCTTAGTCCTCAGATGTGTGTGAAAATCCTTCTGACGACTGATGGATCAAGAAGTTGAAAAATCAACTTTCCTGCTTCTGCATAAACAGAGAGGAAATATAACTGCCCCTCAGAACAATGTACTTACCAAACATGCTTAAACTTGTACTAGCAACAGGCCACTGGGGGACAGGATGATAAACGTCCTTGAAGCCAAGCAAATGGAAATGCCTGGCTGGCTCAGGGTGGAACACTGCCTGCTGCTTTTTTTCTGTTATCTCCCCTTCTCAAGAGATCACCTCTAGTTAATTAGATGATCCCTTTTTAATGTGTTTACTCAACCACAAATCCTATACTGCTTGATCAGGGATACCTTGCTTATCCATAATTTCCTTTGGTTCCTTCCTTGACTGTTATCTCATATCTAATGAACATGGGAATGAGGAGTTGTTCGGGGTGCCAGTCTTCTCAACTGCCCACTCTGCTCCCTTCCTCTTGCAGCTGACCTGTTTGTGCCTCATTCTTTTTCTGTGTGTCTTGGGGAAGTAGCAATAATCCCCTCCAGTTCCACCCATGTTGATGCAAAAGGTAGGTATTCATCCTTTCTGTTGGCTAACATTCTATTGTATATATGAACCAAATCTTTATGCATCTATTGAAGGACAGGTGGTCCCTTCCACAGTTTGGCTATTGTGGGTCATGCTGCTATTTAGTCTTATCCATTTTTAAATATGTCTGTTAGATTTATTTATTTTTTTAAGATTTTATTTATTTGACAGAGAGAGATCACAAGTAGACAGAGAGGCAGGCAAAGAGAGAGAGAGAGAGAGAGAGAGAGAGAGGGAAGCAGGCTCCCTGCCGAGCAGACCCTGTCTGTTAGATTTAAAAAAAGGTAAAAAGGTGAAGAAAAAGCAGAATCAGACCTGTTAATACATAGAAAAAACTGATGATTGTCAGAGAGAAAAGGATGGAGGGATAAGAAAGAATGGGTGAAAAGGAGAGGGAGGTACAGGCTTCCAGTTATGGAATGAACAAGCCACAGACATAAAAGGATAAGGATATAGGATATAGTCAACATTATTGTAATAGTATATTATGGTAACATACAGTAACTACACTTAAGAGCAACATATATAGTTGTCAGATCACTGTGTTGTATACCTGAGCTTAATGTAACATCATGTGACACCAATACACAAATTAACTTAAATGAGTAAAAAATTTAATTCCAGAGGTCTTAAACTTTGAAATATGATATTTCCATAGTTATCTAAATAAGCAGTAGTAGGGTAAAAAAACAGAATAGTATAAATAGTATTGGAAGATAAAGACTTTAATGCTAATAAACAAAATATAATAAAAATAAAACCAATAATGGTAAAATTTGTTTTTGTTGTTTTTCAGTTGACTGAATTCCTTATATGTTTTGTATATTAACCCTTAATTAATGCTTTGCAAAAAATTTTCCCATTGTGTAGGTTGACCATTTGGCTTTATTTTTTTTCTGTTGTGTGCTGAAGCTTTCAAGTTTGAGGTCGTTCCCCCCACTTTTTTTTTGGAAATTTTCTTGTTTATACTTTTGGCATGATGTCCAGGAATTCAGGAGCAACTTCCTTGCATTTTCTTCTAGGAGTTTTATGCTTACTAGGTCCTATGTTTAACTCTTTGATCCACTTTGGGTTAATTTTTGTGAGTGGTGTGAATCATGGTTCTGCATGTGTTTTTCCAGTTTCCCCAGCACCACTTATTAAAGAGACTCTCCCTTCTCATTGGATATTCATGCTTTCAAGCTCCGCCCCCCATATATTAGTTAACTGTTCATCCTGGGATTTAATTCTGAGCTGTCTCATCTGTTCTTTTGGTCAATGTGTCTATTTTTGTGTCAGGACCATGCCGTTTTTATTACTAAGTCTTTGTACCATACTTTCAAATCAGAAAGTATGATATTCTGGTTTTGTTCTTTTTTCTCAGGATTTCTTTGATCATTCAGGATCTTTTGTGAACCACAAAAATTTTAGAATTGTTTCTTCTATTTTTGTGAAGAAAATCATTGGTTATTTTGATGGAGATTTATATGGCTTTGTGTAGTATGGCCATTTTAACAATAATTATTCTGATATATGAACATGGTATGTTTTTCCATTTGCTTGTGTCTTCTTAAATTCTTTTATAGTACTATAGTTTTCATTGTACATGTAACTCACTTTCTTCGTTAAATTTATTCCTCAGTTCTTTATTGTTTTTGAAGCTATCATGAATGGTATACATTTAATTCTTTTTTAAGATTTTATTTATTTATTTGACAGAGCAAGAGGCAGAGAGATTACAAGTAGGCAGAGAGGAAGGCAGAGAGAGGGGGAAGCAGGCTCCCTGCTGAGCAGAGAGCCCATTGTGGGACTTGATCCCAGGACCCTGAGATTATGACCTGAGCCAAAGGCAGAGGCTGAACCCACTGAGCCATCCAGGTACCCCTGGGATAGATTTAATTCTTTTTGAGATGCTTCATCATTAATGAAAATGAAATCAATTTTTTTAAATATTTTATTTATTTGACAAGGGTCAGGGAGATAGAGAGAGAGAACAAGCAGAGGGTGCAGGAAAGGGAGAGGAAGAAGCAGGCTCCCCGGTGAGCAAGGAGCCTGATGTGGGGCTTGACCTCAGGACCCTGGGATCATGACCCAAGACAGAGGCAGCCACTTAATCAACTGAACCACCCAGGCACCCCCAAATCAATTAATTTTTATGTTAATATTGTATCTTACCACTCTACTGGCATTGTTAATGAATTACATTTTTTGGTTAATCCTTTAATTTTTATCTATATTAGATCATATCAGCAGAAAATAGCAACAACTTTACTTTTTCCTTTATAATTTGAATACTTTTATTTATTGAAATATTGCTTTAGTTAGGACTCTCAGTACTATACTGAATAGGAGCACTGTAAGTGGTCATCCTTCTCCTGTCCCTAGTCTTACAAAAAATATTTTCAACTTTTATCCATTGAGAATAATGTTAGCTGTGGTTTTGTTGTATATGATCTTTTTTATGTTGAGCTATGTTTCTTCTATACCCACTCTGATAAGGGATTTTAGACAAAAGAATTATGTATTATGTCAAACTTTATTTTTCTGGATCTATTGAGATGTACATGTGGTTTTTCTCTTTTAGTATATTGATGTGATATGTTACATTTTATTGGATTTTATATATTGCTTTATCCTTGTAACCTATGGATAAATGGCTCTTAGTCATGGAGTATAATACTTTAATGTGTTCTTGAAATTGGTTTACTAATATTGTGTTTAGAGTTTTTGCACCTGCATTCTTCAGGTATGTAGGTTGGTAGTTTTCTTTTTATTGTTATATCCTTATCTGATTTTTATATCAAAGTAATGTTGGCTCCCTATAATTATTCCTTCTAGGTATTTCGCAAGATTTCAGGAAGAATGGTACGAATTCTTTTTTTTTTATTTTTTTAAATTTATTTTCAGCATAACATTATTCATTGTTTTTGTACCACACCCAGTGCTCCATGCAGTCCGTGCCCTCTCTAATACCCACCACCTGGTTCCCCCAACCTCCCACCTCCCCACCTCTTCAAACCCTTCAGATTGTTTTTCAGAGTCCATAGTCTCTCATTGTTCACCTCCCCTTCCAATTTCCCCCAAATGCCTTCTCCTAATTCTCCTTTAAATGTTTGAAAGAAGTCCCCAATGAAGTTGTCTGCTGTGGAATTTTCTGAGTTGATTACTGATTAAATCTCTAGCTCTTTTCCATGGTGCATCACTGAAGATCCTGGTGTACCCATGGGTCACCATCCTGCCTGGTGTTACCAGTATCATAATAACAAGCCATATGCAAAGTCTTGCTTCTGCAGAGTTTTTTTTAATGCCAAAAATCTGCATCTTTGACCTGGAGTGGAAGAAGGCAGAAGTAGATGTGTTCCCACTATGTGGCCACAGGTGTCAGAGGAATATGAGAAGCTCTCTTCTGAAGCCCTGGAGGCTGTCTGTATCTGTGCCATAAAGAACATGGTGAAAAGCTGTGGCAAAGATGGTCTTCACATCTTAGTACAACTCCACCCCTTCCATGTCATCTGTAGCAACAAGATAACCAATGCTGTGGCTGATACGCTCCATACCGATGTGTGGGGTGCCTTTAGAAAATCCCAGAGCACAGTGACCAGTGTTCACATAAACCATGTCATGATGTCCATCTGTAGGAAGCTGCAGAACAAGGTGCATGTGACTGAGCACTACACAAGGCTAAGTTCAAGTTCCCTGGCTTCCAGAAGATCCACATTTCCAAAAAGGTGGGGTTGTACAAAATTTAATGAAGATAAATTTGAATACATGATGGCTGAAAAGTAGCTCATCCCACATGGCTATAGGGTCAAATATCTCCTTAATTGTGGCTCCCTGGACAAATGGTGAACTCTGAGCTCATAACAGCTTCTGCAGTGCCTCTACTTCTTCATGTGCACCAATAACTCTTATTTCCTGTCAAAAAAGAATCTCTTTATTATTGGTTTGTTCAGATGTTTTATTTCTTCCTGATTCAGTTCTGGTAGGTTGTATATCTCTAGAAATGTATCTATATATTTCACGTTATGTACTTTGCTGGTAAAAAATTGTTCATGGTAATCTCTTATGATTATATATAATTCCATAAAGTCAATTTTAATGTATCCTCTTTCATTCCCAATTTTATTTGAGTTTACTTTTTTCCTTAATCTAACTTATTTTTTTTGAAGAACCAGCTCTTGCTTTCATTGATCCTTTCCATTGTTTCTATGGTCTCTATTTCATTTATTTCAGTTCTGATATTTATTATTTCCTTCCTGCTGCTAAATTTGAGCTTAATTTTGTTCTTGATTTTCAAGTTACTTGAGATGTAAGGTTATTTTTTTATATGAGATCTAAATTTTTTAACATGCAGTAATTGCAATAAAACTTCTCAAAACTGACCACTTTATCATTAAATAATGATCTTTGCCTTTTGTTGCCATTTTTTACTTAAAGTCTATTTTGCATAGCTATCCTTTTCTTTTGTAGTCTTCATACATTTATTTTCTATTCTATTTGCTTGAAATGTCATGTTCTATTTTTTTTTTTTTTATTTTGAGCCTACATGTGTCTTTGTGGCTGAGATATGTCTCCTATGGGCAGCACATAATGGGATTTTTCTTCCCTCAGCTATTCTATGCTTTGTGACTAGAAAGTTTAATATATTTGCAATTTATGCAATTATTAATATGTGCTACAACTATTACTATCATTTTATCTTTTGTCTTCTGTTTATTTTTTGGTCCCCATTGTTTCTTTTTCTCTCTCTGCTTTTGTAAGCTTAAGCTAATAGATTTCCATGGTGATTTACTCAGTTTCACATGTTTGTTTAAGTTTTGCATCCAATCTAGGTATTTGCTCTGTGGTTACCATAAAGTTTACACAATCATTTTTTATAGATAAAATAGTTTTATTGTTTTTGCTGATAGCAATTTATCTTTACTTGCCTGTAGAGGTCTCATCCTTTTATTATTCTCCTTTTATATTTTAATGTCACAATTTATCATTTTTAATTTGTTTAAAAATTTTTAACTTTATTTTATTTTTTTTCAGTGTTCCAAGATTCATTGTTTATGCACCACATCCAGTGTTCCATGCAATACATGCCCTCCTTAGTACCCACCACCAAGCTCACCCATCTCCCCACCCTCTCACCTCAAAAACCCTCACTTTGTTCCTCAGAGTCCACAGTCTCTCATGGTTTGTCTTCCCCTCTGATTTTCTCCAATTCACTTTTCCTTTCCTTCTCCTAATGTCCTCCATGTTATTCTTATGCTCCACAAGTAAGTGAAACATAGGAAAATTGACTCTCTCTGCTTGACTTATTTCACTCAGCATAATCTCCTCCAGTTCCATCTATGTCTTTTTTTTTTTAAACTCGAGTATAGTTGGCACACGATGTTATATTAGTTTCAGGTATATAACACAGTGATTCAACATTTCTATGTTATGCTAAGCTAACCATGGGTGTAGCTATCATTTTTCACCATACAGTATTAGTATATTATTGACTATATTCCTTATGTTATGTCTTTCATTCCCATGATTTATTTATTCCATAATGGAAATCTGTTTTCCCCATTCTCCACATTCTTATTTCAGAGATTCCTTTTAAATTACCATCTTTTTCTTTGGCTCTCTTTAAAATTCTTTGTCATTGGTTGTTGCAATTTTAATATACTATATCTTAAAAGAAGGTATTTTTACATTGAGATAGTAGGGCATTTTATTAGCTCCTTGGACTGCATGTTCAGTTCATCTCCCAGACTGGGAAGTTCTCAACTAATTTTTCTTTAAATAAATTCTCTGTCCCCTCCTCCTTTTCTTTTCCTCCTCGTTTTTATGTTCACTTTTTCTAATGGAGTCTGATAAATCTTGTCCAATTACTTCAATTAGAAGGAATCTTATTTTATTATTATTATTATATTTATCATTATTATTATTTTATTGTTTTATTCGATTAGAAGGAATCTTTTTCACCTGAATCATTTCTACCTTTTTATTTTCTAGCTCACTAATTATCTCTTCCATCTGATATGCTCTATTTCCAATGTTTTCTATTGCATTTTTAAAATTTTATTTAATTAGTTCTTCAGCTTCAGACTTTCTGTTGACTTCATCTTTAGAATTTCAATCTCTTTAGTAAAGTATTCCTTCTGTTTATTAATTTTATTCTTGAGGTCATTGTATTGTCTTCTTGAGTTTTCATGTAGCTGGTGGAACTCCTTCGTAACAGCCATTTTGAATTTATCAGTTAGATTGAAAACTCAATAACTTTAGGTTCAGTTGCTGAAAAACTTTCAGTTTTTTGTGATATATTACTATGAATTTTTGAGGTGTTGGATAAAAAGTTCAATTTGTTGTTGCATTTAAAGTAATAAGTGTCTTTATTATTTAGGGAAGGCCTTGTTTTCTTTGATTTTAACAGTTCACAGGTTGGCAGTTATGAGCCTTTTTGTGTTTTCCACAAGGTGGCACATATTTTTTTTTTTTTAAATTTTTCCTACCAGAGCTGACTTGCCACTGAAGTTGGGAGCAAAAGCAGCATTATTATTATTTAAAGCTGACAGGAAAAAAAGAGTGAGAGACAAACAAAATAAAAGGTTCTTTTGTACACCTGAAACTAGTTTAACACTGTATGTTAATTATTCTTATTAATTTAAGTTTAAAAAATCTGGCACAAAAGTAAAGGGAATATTGTGGTACAGTGGGGGAAAGTATACACTTAGCACCCCAGTAGGGGGTCTCTGAGTAGTGTTGGGGGTCCCAGAAGTCCATGGTCCAGAATTTCAGGGCAAATAGCAGGAGACATTATCCTTCAGATTTCTTTGCCTATTTCCCTTTCCTCAGTCATTGCAGTCTCTCCTCAAAGAGAGCAGCAGGGCTCTCTAGCTGCGAATTGCTGGGCAGAATCTTGTTTACTGCCTTTACCCTCCACCTGTTTTGCCAGAAAGATCTCACTGTCCCACTACTTGAATTTGCACCACTTTTTCTACCACTACTACTCCTGCTGCCTCCAACTTTGCTACCACTCTTCTTGGCTCCACACCATCTTCTGCTGTCCAACCCATCAAGTTTCAGGTGCACAAATATATGGATCTTTCAGGTATCCTCCTACACTATTCAAAGTTTTTGTTGTTGTTGTTGTTCTGTTTTGGTTATGGATGCTGAATTATTTGTAAATCAAAGGGAAGAGAAAAAAGTGATGAGTCATGCTCTCATAATACTGACATCACTTCCCCCTTTAAAAATTTGTTTCCATTATATCTAAGTTTAGACTATAAACAATTAAATCTGAAATTGTGTTATATAAATTTGCATATAAACATGTTTTCTTTTTCTCTTTGGTATCTACATAGGACTGGAATGGCTAAATCATATGGCTAAATCATGTGTGTGTGTGTGTGTGTGTGTGTATATATATATATGTATGTATATACATATACATAATCTCCAAAAAATCTGGCAGAAAAATAAAGGGGAGTTTGTGGCACCACAGTGGGAGAAGGTATATGCTTAACATTCCAGTATGGGGATCCCTGAGTAAAGGTGGGGTTCCCACAACACAAGAGACAATGGCAAAACATAACACCAAGAGAGCTGGACACATGATAATAAAGGGAAACATCCTCAATGCTGTGAATGCTATAAGGAAGAGATGGTATTGCTGGACTAATAATAGTCTTTTGTCCTTGGGCACAGAAAAAAAATGCAGTTTAAAAAGAGCATAACATAGCATATAAAAGGGACAACATTTGAACTCTGCCAAATGGCAGAGTAGCTGTGACAATGCTTTCTGGGAGATGGAGACTTAAGAATGACAAGCTAATGTTTCCTTTCCTTTCCACGTTAAAAGCACAGCCTGGAGCAGGGTCCAGTGGCCATGTGCTGCCTCAGCAAGACACAGGTCCACAAACTCATACCAGTCACAATCATGCTAGGACACACACACACAAAAAAACACTTGCTTACAAGGAAGGAGGGGCATTGGAAATGCTTTTGATCAGAGGCACCTACTGTTTGTGAGGGCTGGGTCCACAAGCCAACACAAAACCTGGTCACACCATGGCATGGAAAAAAAAAATGAATAGGTTTTGTTTCTTTTATTTATTTTCTTTTCCTATTTTTTTTCTTTTTTCAAAGATATATTGATTCATTAGAGAGAGAGCACACACAGCAGAGGGGACAGAGGGAGAGTCTGAAGCCAGCTCTGTACTAGGAGTGGAGCCTGAACAGAGCCTATTGAATAAGCCTGCCATCATAACCCAACCAAACATGGTAGTCTAATGCTCACCGAACTGCACCACCGAGATGCTCCTCTTTTCTCTTTTCAATATCTTCTTATAAAATCAATAGTTTTAAAGAGCAACTAGCCTATAAAACAGTCAGCCCAAGAACCAGCAAATGGCTGGGGTGCTGCTAGGGAATGGATTGATGAACAGAGTCTATGAACACCCTCCACCTTGAAATTGCAGACTAGTCCAGCTACTCTAATTGGTTTGTTGCCTCAGCAAGCCCAGAGCTCATAGCCTACACCATCCCCAGCTGTTCCACCAACGTGGTTATGGGGTGGTACACCCTGAGACACTCCTGATTAACATTAATTATAGCCCCAGGCTTTACACCAAGGTGATACAGGTGCAAAGCACTGAAGATCACTTCAGACCCACACAATAGCTTGATGGGGCACTCTCCCCATCCCCATGCTCAGTACTCTAGAACTTTTCAGCTGACTAGAGAATCCCCAATGTAGAGTGGCCTGGAACCTCTCAGCTGATGTCTGCACCTCCCTGGGTGATTTCTGCATAAAGTACCATGGAAACCCCTATTCCATGCTTCCATCAGCTTCAGCCACTCCAGTGAGACACCCACTATATGAAGCCACTTGGAACACACATGCTTGCACAACTTTGGCTCCAGTAGAACAACCATGACCATGGCATCCCTGGTGCTGAGCACCATGGAATCCCCTAGTTTGAATAAATTTCAGCTTCAGCTGTCCTGCCAGGACACATTTTTCACAGGGAGCCCAGGGACCACTCCAACCCATGCACATTTTAGTTTCAGTTGTCCTGCCAGGGATCCCTGGCATAGCCTGCCCCAAGACCTCCTGGCATGAACCCCTCCTAAGCTTCAGTCACCCCTTCAGGGAATCCTATGTGTGGAGAGTCCTGGAACACTCCAGTTTATACTCACTTCACTTTCATCTTTCCTGCCAAGGTGTCCTATGTTCATAGAGCCCTGATTCCCCCCAACCAGCTTGCACCCCAGCCATCAGGCCAGAGCACCCTATGCAAAGGGAAACCAGAACCTCCCAAACTGCATACTGCCTCAAATCCAGTGCCCCAACTAGGGTGGACCCTGTTAGTTCATCTTGGCTTGCACCCATTTCAGTTTTGCCTGTCCTGCAAGGGTGCCCTCAACACATAAAACACTGAGACATAACATCCTGTGTCCAATCTAGCTTTAGATGTCCTGATATAATATTCACTGAATGGAAATCTCAAGGACACCCTGGTCACACCAGCCATAGCTCCGGTCAGTTAGTAAATGGTGCGAAGCACACAGTCTTCATAAGGCAAGACCATACCCAAGACCATTCCTTTAATTTTGGAAGTAGTAGCTGTTCCATCTAACCTGTAGAAAAATTACAGACAGGAAAGATGAGTAAACAAAACTATGCTCCAAAAGAAAAAAGACAGCACAGACAATCATAGGAGAAAGGAGGGAAAACTCAATGGTGAGAAATCAGAGAGGGAGACAAACCACGAGAGACTCTTAACTATAGGAAGCAAACTGAGAGTTGCTGTAGGAGAAGTGTGTGGGCGAATGGGGTAAATGGGTGATGGACATTAAGGAGGGCATGTGGTGTGATAACCACTGGGTGTTTTAAGTGGTTGAATAACTGAACTCTACATCTGAAACTAATAATGTACTATATGTAGGCTAATTGAAATTAAAGGGGGAAAAATAACAAGACAAATCTTCAGAAAAATAACTAAATGAAATAGATATAAGCAATATGCCTGATAAAGAATTTAAAGTAATGATCATCAAGATGCTCCCTGGGATGGAGAGAAGCATCAAAGAATTCGGTGATAGTTTTAAAAAAAGAAGAAATCTAACTTGAAGAATACAATAACTCAAATAAAAACTAAACTAGAGTAGGGGAACCTGGGAGGCTCAGTCAGTTAAGGGAACAACTCTTGTTTTCAGCTCAGGTCATGCTAACAGGGTCATGAGATGGAGCTCCACATGAGATTCCATTCTCAGTGGACAGTCTCCTGGAGATTCTCTCATTTTTTCTCCCTTTATACCTCACCCCAACTCTCTTTATCTCTCTTAAATAAATAAATCTTTAAAAATTACACTGGAGGGAATCAGCAGTAGACTATTGAATGTTTAACAATGTATCAGTGACTTGGGAGACCAGGTATTTGGAAAGCACATAAGATGAACTGCAAGGACTCAACCAATACCAAAAGACTGAGAACATTCCCTGCTTATTCTGAGATCACAATGCTTTGAAACTGGAGCTCAATCACAAGGAAAAGTTCTGAAGGAACTCAAACACCTGGAAACTAAAGACCACCTTGCTTAAGAATGATTGGATCAACCAGGAGATCAAAGAAGAACTGAAACAATTCATGGAAACCAATGAGAATGAAGACACTTAGGTCCAAAACCTATGGGATACAGCAAAGGTAGTCCTAAGGGTGAAATACATAGCCATCCAAGCCTCCCACAAAAAAATTGAAAAATCCAGAACAGAGCAGCTGTCGCTACACCTTAAAGAACTGGAGAATCAACAAAAAATCAAACCAACTCCACACATAAGAAGGGAAATAATCAAGATTAGAGCTGAGATCAATGAGGTAGAAACCAGAGATACAGTAGAACGTATCAATGAAAGTAGAAGCTGATTTTTTCAAAGAATCAATAACATTGATAAACCATTGGCCACATTAATCCAAAGGAAAAGAGAGAAAGCCCAAATTCATAAAATTATGAATGAAAAGGGGGAGATCACAACTAACACCAAGGAAGTAGAAACAATCATTAGAAGTTATTATCAACAGTACTTTGCCAATAATCTAAGCAACCTAGATGAAATGGATGCATTCCTGGAAAACCATAAACACCCAATATTGAACCAGGAAGAAATTGACAACCTGAACAGACCGATATCTAGTAATGAGATTGAAGCAGTGATCAAAAACCTCCCAAAAAACAAGAGCCCAGGACCTGACAGATTCCCTGGGGAATTCTACCAAATTTTCAAAGAAGAAATAACACCTATTCTCCTGAAGCTGTTTCAAAAAATTGAAGCAGAAGGAAATTTTCCAGACTCTTTCTATGAAGCCAGCATTACCCTGATCCCCAAACCTGGCAAAGACCCTACCAAAAAGGAGAATTTCAGACCAATAACACTGATGAATATGGATGCTAAGATTCTCAACAAGACCCTAGCAAGCAGGATCCAACAGCACATTAAAAAGATTATCCACCATAACCAGGTGGGATTAATTCCTGGGCTACAAGGATGGTTCAACATTTGCAAATCAATCAATGTGATAGAACAAATTAAAAAGAAAAGAGAGAAGAACCACATGGTCCTCTCAATTGATGCAGAAAAAGCATTTGACAAAATCCAACAATGGTTCCTGATTAAAACACTTCAAAGTATAGGGATAGAGGGAACATTCCTGAACCTCATAAAATCTATCTATGAAAGACCCACAGCAAATATCATCCTCAATGGGAAAAAGCTCACAGCCTTCCCGCTGAGATCAGGAACATGACAAGGATGCCCACTCTCACCACTCTTGCTCAACATAGTATTAAAAGTCCTGGCAACAGCAATCAGACAACAAAGAGAAATAAAAGGTATCCAAATTGGCAAGGAAGAAGTCAAACTCTCTCTCTTTGCAGATGACATGATTCTTTAAATGGAAAACCCAAAAGACTCCACCCCCAAACTACTAGAACTCATACAGCAATCTCAGTATCATGGCAGGATACAAAGTCAATGTACAGAAATCAGTGGCTTTCTTATACACTAACAATGAAAATACAGAAAGGAAAATTAGAGAATCAATTCCACTTACTATAGCACCAAGAACCATAAGATACCTGGGAACCAGCCTAATCAAAGAGGTAAAGGATCTGTACTCGAGGAACTACAGAACACTCATGAAAGAAATTGAAGAAGACACAAAAAGATGGAAGACCATTCCATGCTCTTGGATGGGAAGAATAAACATTGTTAAAATGTCTGTACTGCCTAGAGCCATCTATATTTTTAATGCCATTCCGATCAAAATTCCACCGGTATTTTTCAAAGAGCTGGAGCAAATAATCCAAAAATTTGTATGGAACCAGAAGAGACCCCAAATCACTAAGGAAATATTGAAAAACAAAAATAAAACTGGGGGCATCATATTACCTGATTTCAAGCTTTACTACAAAACTGTGATCACCAAGACAGCATGGTACTGGCATAAAAACAGACACACAGACCAGTGGAACAGAGTAGAGAGCCCAGATATGGACCCTCAACTCTATGGTCAAATAATCTTCGACATATTAGGAAAAAAATATACAGTAGAAAAAAGACAGTCTCTTCAATAAATGGTGCTTGGAAAACTGGGCAGCTATATGTAGAAGAATGAAACTCGACCATTCTCTTACACCGTACACAAAGATAAACTCAAAATGGATAAAAGACCTCAACATGAGACAGGAATCCATCAGAATCCTAGAGGAGAACATAGGCAGTAACCTCTTTGATATCAGCCACAGCAACTTCTTTCAAGATATGTCTCCAAAGGCAAAGGAAACAAAAGCGAACATGAACTTTTGAGACTTCATCAAGATCAAAAGCTTCTGCACAGCAAAGGAAACAGTCAACAAAATAAAGAGGCAACCCATGGAATGGGAGAAGATATTTGCAAATGACAGTACAGACAAAAGGTTGATATCCAGGATCTATAAAGAACTCCTCAAACTCAACACACACAAAACACACAATCATATAAAAAACTGGGCAGAAGATATGAACAGGCACTTCTCCAATGAAGACATACAAATGGCTATCAGACAGATGAAAAAATGTTCTTCATCACTAGCCATCAGGGAGATTCAAATTAAAACCACATTGAGATACCACCTTACACCACTTAGAATGGCCAAAATTAGCAAGACAGGAAACAACATGTGTTGGAGGGGATGTGGAGAAAGGGGAACCCTCTTACACTGTTGGTGGGAATGCAAGTTGATGCAGCCACTTTGGAAAACAGTGTGGAGATTCCTCAAGAAATTAAAAATAGAGCTACCCTAGGACCCTGCCATTGCACTACTGGGTATTTACCTCAAAGACACAGATGTAGTGAAAAGAAGGGCCTTCTGTACCCCAATGTTTATAGCAGCAATGGCCACGGTTGCCAAACCGTGGAAAGAACCAAGATGCCCTTCAACGGATGAATGGATAAGGAAGATGTCATCCATATACACTATGGAGTATTATGCCTCCATCAGAAAGGATGAATACCCAACTTTTGTAGCAACATGGACGGGACTGGAAGAGATTATGCTGAATGAAATAAGTCAAGCAGAGAGAGTCAATTATCATATGGTTTCACTTATTTGTGGAGCCTAACAAATAGCATGGAGGACAAGGGGAGTTAGAGAGGAGAAGGTAGTTGGGGGAAATTGGAAGGGGATGTGAACCATGAGAGACTATGGACTCTGAAAAACAATCTGAGGGGTTTGAAGCAGTTGGGGGTGGGAAGTTGGGGGAACCAGGTGGTGGGTATTGGAGAGGGCACAGATTGCATGGAGCACTGGGTGTGGTGCAAAAAGAAGGAATACTGTTATGCTTATATATATATATATATATTTAAAAAAATGAACTGCAAAAGGAAAAAAAAGAAAGAAAGAAATACACACACACACACATACATACATACATATACACACATTACATATTATACAAATTATAATATTTAAATGCATATTTATGTATTATATATATGTATATATATATATATATATATATATATATATATATATATATTTCATTTTTACTTTTAAATGAAAATAGGTTAAGGGATCTCTTGAACAACACTAAACCCATAAATATTCACATTATAGGGAATCCCAGAGGAAGTGTGAGAGAAAAAGTATAAAGTTGTTTGGGAAAATATTAGCTGAAATACTCTATAAACTGGGGAAATAATAGACATCAAGATCCAAGGAGCATAATCTAAATAAGATGGACCAAGGAAGTCCGCATTATGGCACATATAATTAACATGTCAAAAAATAAACATAAGAAGATGATATTAAAAGAACAAGAGGAAAGCATCAGTTGATTAAAGGTCTGTCTTTGGCTCAGGTCATGATTTTGGGGTTCTGGGATTAAGCCCTACATCAGGCTCCCTGCTCAGTCTTCTCCCTCTCCCTCTCCCTCTTCCCCTCTACACATGCTCTTTCTCTCTCTCTCTCTCAAATATTTTTTTTAAAGAGAGAAAATCAAGTCACCTATGAGGAAAAAACATATAAGGCTCTCAGCTGATTTTTCAGCAAAATTATACAAGTCAAAAGGAAATGGTATGATATATTCAAAATGGTAAAAGGAAAAACTTCCATATATAAGAATAGTCTACGTGACAAGGCTATCATTCAGGACTGAAAGTGAGATAGTTTCTGAGGAAATAAAGTTAAAAGGAGTTTATCACCACTAAACCAGCCTTACAAGAAACAGTAAAGAGATTTCATTAAGTGCAAAGTAAATGGTCATAATTGGATGTGAGAAAATTGTGAATAAAAGACATACAATATGACAACATATATCTAACATGTGGAGGAGGGAGAGAAAATATGTTTTTAAAATGTGTTTGAACTTAAACTACCATCAAATTAATACTGACTGTTATATACTTAGGATTTCATATAAGAACCTCATAGAAAAACCCAATAAGTAGACTCGTAGAAAATGAAGAGAAAGAAAGCCAAATATTACACTATAGAAACTCACCAAATACACGAAAGAGAGCAAAAGAAGAAAGGAACAGAGAATTACCAAAAAAAAAAAAAAAAAGGACAGAAAGAAAACAAAAGCAAAATGGCAATAAGCACAAACCTATCAGTAATTATTTTAGATATAAATAGCCTAAATGTTGCAATGAAAACACTTTAAAAATGCAATACCCATATATATGGTTTCTACAAAAGAATCAACTCAGACCTAAAGACACAGACTAAAAGTAAAAGGATGAAAAATATTTACCATAGAAATGGAAGTGAATAAAAATTCAGAGTAGCAATACCTCTATTAGGCAAAATGACCTTAAAATATGTATGCTTCTAAAACTGAAGCAGGGAGAAATAGAAAATCTGAACAAACTGGTTACAAAATTGTATTAAGAGTCAAAAACATACCAAAATAGGCTGGTACTACCCTAATACCAAAACCAGACAAAGCTATCACAAACAAAAACAAAAACAAAAACAAAAACAACCAAAGGCTAATAATTTGGATGTACATATTTACCAGAAACCTCAACAAAATATTAGCAAGACACATTCAACAACAGATTAAAATATCACTCAGTACATTCAAGTGAGATTTATTCTGGAGTTGTGACAATGGTTTGATATTCACACATCAACCAACATGATACTCCATATCAACAAGATAAAGGAAAAAATCATCTGATAATCTCAGAGATGCATAAAAGGAATTTGACAAATTTCAGCATTCATTTATGAAAAATATCTCTCAGTGAAGTGGGCGTACAGGGAACATAACACAGTAAAGGCAACATAAATTAAAAGCAGGGCTAATACCATTCCAAATGGTGAAAAACAGTTTTCCTCTGAGATCAAACACAAGACAAGGATGTTCACCTTTTCTACTTTATTGTACATAGTATTGGATGTCCAAGCCAGAGCAATCATATGAGACAAAATAAAAAGAGGCATCTATACTGGTAAAGAAGTAGTTAAAAGGTCACTATTGGCAGATGACACAACAGTGTATGTAAAGAAAAGAAAAAAGGCCACCAAAAAACCTACTGGAAGAAAATGAATTCAGGAAATGTGCAGGACACAGGATACAAAATGAATACTCAGAAATCAGTAATGTTTCTATACATTAATAACAAAGTAGGAGAAAGAGAAGAAAGTAGCTCCATTAAAATATGCACAGAAAACCCCAAAAATACTTGGAATAAATTTAGCTGAAGAGATAAAAGCCCAGTACTCTGAAAACTATAAAACATCAGTCAAAGAAATTGAAGACAACACAAACAAGTGGAAAGACATTTCATCCACCTGGATTGAAATAATTAGTATTGTTAAAATGTCTTTATTACCTGAAGCAATCCACAAATTCAACTATCAAAATACCAACAGAATTTTTCACAAAACTAGAACAAATAATACTAAGCTTTGTGTGAAACCTCAAAAGTCCTTGAATAGCCAATCCAACCTTTAGAAAGGAGAAAAAAAGTTAAAGGTATCAAAATCTTAGATTTCAAGATATACTACAAAACTGTAGTAATTGAAATAGTATGACACTGCCCTCAAAATAAACATTGATCTATAAAACAGAGGAGAAAGCCCAGAAATTAACCTACACTTATATGGTCAATTAATCTACAACAAAGTTAGCAAGAATATACACTCTTCAATAAATGATGCTAGAAAAACTGGACAGCTACATGCAAAATAATGAAAGTGGACTACTTAAACTATACACAGAAATAAAATATAGTAAAGATCTAAATGTGAAACCTGAAACCATGAAAATTCTAGATTAGGAGAGAAGCAGTAACTTCTTTGGCATTGACCATAATGACATATTTCCAGGTATGTTTCCTGAGGCAACGGAAACAAAAACAAAAGTAAACTTTGGGAACCACACCAAAACAGAAAGCATTTTGCACAATGAAGAACATTATTATTATTTTTTTTTACTCTTTTAAATTTTATTTTTTATAAACATATATTTTTATCCCCAGGGGTACAGGTCTGAGAATTGCCAGGTTTACACACTTCAAAGCACTCACCATAGCACATACCCTCCCCAATATCCATAACCCCACCCGCCTCTCCCAACCCCCCTCCCCCCATCAACCCTCAGTTTGTTTTGTGAGATTACGAGTCACTTATGGTTTGTCTCCCTCCCAATCCCATCTTGTTACATTCATTCTTCTCCTACCCCCTTAACCCCCCATGATGCATCTCCTCTTCCTCATATCAGGGAGATCATATGATAGTTGTCTTTCTCCAATTGACTTATTTTGCTAAGCATGATACCCTCTAGTTCCATCCACATCATTGCAAATGGCAAGATTTCATTTCTTTTGATGGCTGCATAGTATTCCATTGTGTATATATACCACATCTTCTTTATCCATTCGTCTGTTGATGGACATCTAGGTTCTTTCCATAGTTTGGCTATTGTAGACATTGCTGCTATAAACATTCGGGTGCACGTGCCCCTTCAGATCATTACGTTTGTATCTTTAGGGTAAATACCCAGCAGTGCAATTGCTGGGTCATAGGGTAGTTCTATTTTCAACATTTTGAGGAACCTCCATGCTGTTTTCCAGAGTGGTTGCACCAGCTTGCATTCCCACCAACAGTGTAGGAGGGTTCCCCTTTCTCCGCATCCTCGCCAGCATCTGTCATTTCCTGACTTGCTGATTTTAGCCATTCTGACTGGTGTGAGGTGATATCTCATTGTGGTTTTGATTTGTATTTCCCTGATGCCGAGTGATATAGAGCACTTTTTCATGTGTCTGTTGGCCATCTGGATGTCTCCTTTGCAGAAATGTCTGTTCATGTCCTCTGCCCATTTCTTGATTGGATTATTTGTTCTTTGGGTGTTGAATTTGCTGAATTCTTTATAGATTTTGGACACTAGCCCTCTATCTGATATGTCGTTTGCAAATATCTTCTCCCATTCTGTCAGTTGTCTTTTGGTTTTGTTAATTGTTTCCTTTGCTGTGCAAAAGCTTTTGATCTTGATAAAATCCCAATAGTTCATTTTTGCCCTTGCTTCCCTTCCTTTTGGCGATGTTCCTAGGAAGATGTTGCTGCAGCTGAGGTCGAAGAGGTTGCTGCCTGTGTTCTCCTCAAGGATTTTGATGGATTCCTTTCTCACATTGAGGTCCTTCATCCACTTTGAGTCTATTTTGGTGTGTGGTGTAAGGAAATGATCCAATTTCATTTTTCTGCATGTGGCTGTCCAATTTTCCCAACACCATTTATTGAAGAGGCTGTCTTTGTTCCATTGGACATTCTTTCCTGCTTTCTCAAAGATGAGTTGACCATAGAGTTAAGGGTCTATTTCTGTGCTATCTATTCTGTTCCATTGATCGATGTGTCTGTTTTTGTGCCAGTACCATGCTGTCTTGATGATGACAGCTCTCTAATAGAGCTTGAAGTCCAGAATTGTGATGCCACCAACATTGGCTTTCTTTTTCAATATTGCTTTGGCTATTCAAGGTCTTTTCTGGTTCCATATAAATTTTAGGATTATTTGTTCCATTTCTTTGAAAAAAAATGGATGGTACTTTGATAGGAATTGCATTAAATGTGTAGATTGCTTTAGGTAGCATAGACATTTTCACAATATTTATTCTTCCAATCCAGGAGCATGGAACATTTTTCCATTTCTTTGTGTCTTCCTCAATTTCTCTCATGAGTACTTTATAGTTTTCTGTGTATAGATTCTTAGTCTCTTTGGTTAGGTTTAATCCTAGGTATCTTATGGTATTGGGTGCAATTGTAAATGGGATTGACTCCTTAATTTCTCTTTCTTCTGTCTTGTTGGTGTAGAGAAATGCAACTGATTTCTGTGCATTGATTTTATATCCTGACAATTTACTGAATTCCTATACAAGTTCTAGCAGTTTTGGAGTGGAGTCTTTTGGGTTTTCCACATATAGTATCATATCATCTGCAAAGAGTGATAGTTTGACTTCTTCTTTGCCGATTTGGATGCCTTTAATTTCCTTTTGTTGTCTGATTGCTGAGGCTAGGACTTCTAGTACTATGTTGAATAGCAGTGGTGATAACGGACATCCCTGCAGTGTTCCTGAACTTAGCGGAAAAGCTTTCAGTTTTTCTCCATTGAGAATATTTGCCGTGGGTTTTTCATAGATGGCTTTGATAATATTGAGGTATGTACCGTCTATCCCTACACTTTGAAGAGTTTTGATCAGGAAGGAATGCTGTACTTTGTCAAATGCTTTTTCAGCATCTATGGAGAGTATCATATGGTTCTTGTTCTTTCTTTTATTAATGTGTTGTATCACATTGATTGATTGGCGGATGTTGAACCAACCTTGCAGCCCTGGAATAAATCCCACTTGGTCGTGGTGAATAATCCTTTTGATGTACTGTTGAATCCTATTGGCTAGTATTTTGGCGAGAATTTTTGCATCTGTGTTGATCAAGGATATTGGTCTGTAGTTCTCTTTTTTGATGGGATCCTTGTCTGGTTTTGGGATCAAGGTGATGCTGGCCTCATAAAATGAGTTTGGAAGTTTTCCTTCTATTTCTATTTTTTGGAACAGTTTCAGGAGAATAGGAATTAGTTCTTCTTTAAACGTTTGGTAGAATTCCCCCGGGAAGCCGTCTGGCCCTGGGCTTTTGTTTGTTTGGAGATTTTTGATGACTGTTTCAATCTCCTTACTGGTTATGGGTCTGTTCAGGCTTTCTATTTCTTCCTGGTTCAGTTGTGGTAGTTTATGTGTCTCTAGGAATGCATCCATTTCTTCCAGATTGTCAAATTTGTTGGCGTAGAGTTGCTCATAGTATGTTCTTATAATTGTCTGTATTTCTTTGGTGTTCGTTGTGATCTCTCCTCTTTCATTCATGATTTTATTTATTTGGGTCCTTTATCTTTTCTTTTTGATAAGTCTGGCCAGGGGTTTATCAATCTTATTAATTCTTTCAAAGAACCAGCTCCTAGTTTCGTTGATTTGTTCTATTGTTTTTTTGGTTTCTATTTCATTGATTTCTGCTCTGATCTTTATGATTTCTCTTCTCCTGCTGGGTTTAGGGTTTCTTTCTTGTTCTTTCTCCAGCTCCTTTAGGTGTAGGGTTAGGTTGTGTACCTGAGACCTTTCTTGTTTCTTGAGAAAGGCTTGTACCGCTATATATTTTCCTCTCAGGACTGCCTTTGTTGTGTCCCACAGATTCTGAACCGTTGCGTTTTCATTATCATTTGTTTCCATAAATTTTTTCAATTCTTCTTTAATTTCCTGGTTGACCCATTCATGCTTTAGAAGGATGCTGTTTAGTCTCCATGTATTTGGGTTCTTTCCAAATTTCCTCTTGTGATTGAGTTCTAGCTTCAGAGCATTGTGGTCTGAAAATATGCAGGGAATGATCCCAATCTTTTGATACCGGTTGAGACTTGATTTAAGACCAAGAATGTGATCTATTCTGGAGAATGTTCCATGTGCACTAGAGAAGAATGTGTATTCTGTTGCTTTGGGATGAAATGTTCTGAATATATCTGTGATGTCCATCTGGTCCAGTGTGTCATTTAAGGCCTTGATTTCCTTGTTGATCTTTTGCTTGGATGATCTGTCCATTTCAGTGAGGGGAGTGTTAAAATCCCCTACTATTATTGTATTCTTGTCGATGTGTTTCTTTGATTTTGTTATTAATTGGTTTATATAGTTGGCTGCTCCCACGTTAGGGGCATAGATATTTAAAATTGTTAGATCTTCTTGTTGGACAGTTCCTTTGAGTAAGATATAGTGTCCTTCCTCATCTCTTATTATAGTCTGTGGCTTAAAATCTAATTGATCTGATATAAGGATTGCCACTCCTGCTTTCTTCTGATGTTCATTAGCATGGTAAATTCTTTTCCACCCCCTCACTTTAAACCTGGAGGTGTCTTCGGGTTTAAGATGAGTTTCTTGTAGGCAACATATAGATGGGTTTTGTTTTTTTTATCCATTCTGATATCCTGTGTCTTTTTTTTTTTTTTTTTTAGATTTTATTTATTTATTTGACAGAGAGAGATCACAAGTAGACAGAGAGGCAGGCAGAGAGAGAGAGAGAGGGAAGCAGGCTCCCTGCCGAGCAGAGAGCCCGATGCGGGCCTCGATCCCAGGACCCTGAGATCATGACCTGAGCCGAAGGCAGCAGCTTAACCCACTGAGCCACCCAGGCGCCCTACCCTTTGTCTTTTGATTGGGGCATTTAGCCCATTAACATTCAGGGTAAGTATTGAGAGATATGAATTTAGTGCCATTGTGTTGCCTGTAACGTGACTGTTATTGGATATTGTCTCTGTTTCTTTCTGATCTACTACTCTTGGGGTCTCTCTTTGCTTAGAGGACCCCTGAATAAGATTATTAATAAAACAAAAAGGCAACCTACAAAGATAGAAAATATTTGTGAATGATGGATCCAACAAAGGGTTAATACCCAACCTATATAACAAACTCATACAATGCAGCACCAATAATACAATGCAAACTCATACAATGCTTTACCTAATGATAATAATTATTATCATTGTTAATATTAATATAGTGTTAATTATATATTGCCATAATAAATATTATAAATATATACTATTAATATATTAATTATAACTTATTATTATTATAATAATAATATAAACAGTTTGGTTAAAGACTGGGCAGAAGAACTGGATGACATTTTTCCAAGAGAACGTACAGAGGACCAATAGACACATGAAGTTTCCCAACCTCACTAATCATCAGGAAATGCAAATCAAAACCACAATGAGAGAGGCACCAGGGTGTCAGTCAGTTATACATCTGCCTTTGGCTCAGATCATGATTCTATTGTCCATAGATTTAGGCTCCTTGCTCAGTGTGCTCCCTCATAAATAAATAAGTAAATAAGTAAGTAAGTAAATAAATAAATAAATATCTAAACAAATACAATGAGAAATCATCTTACACCTGTTGGAAGGGCTAAAATAAAATAAAAAAAAAGACAAGAAATAGCAAGTGTTGGCAAAAATGTGGAATTAAAGGAACACTTGAGATATGTTGGTGGGAATGCAAACTGCTGTAGTCACTGTGAAAAACAAGTATGGAGGTTCCTTGAGAAGTTAAAACCAGAAATACCATGTAATCCACTAATTGCACTACTGGGTATTTACAGAGAGAAAACAAAAACACAAATTCAAAAACATATGCACCCCTATGCATATTATAGCATTATTTATAATAGTGAAGATATGGAAGAAACCTAAGTTACCATTGAGAAATGATAGATAAGTAAGTCGTGGAGTGTGTGTGTGTGTGTGTGTGTGTGTGTGTGTGTGGTGTGTGTGTTATTGAATATCACAGTCATAAAAAGGATGAGGCTGTATCATTTGAAATAACATGGATGGACCAAGATGGTATTATGCTAAGGGAAATAAGTGAGACACAGAAAGACACAGGTCATTTGAGTTCATTTGTCTATGTAGTCTAGAAACGAATTAAAAAAAAAATGAGACATGCAAATACAATGACAAGCTGATGGTTGCCAGAGAGAAGGGGTGTGGAGTGCGGGCACAATATGTTAAGAGGTGTGGAAAATACAGGTTAGGGAAAGCATAAGTCATGAGAATAAGAGGCACAGCTTGAGGAATAAAAATAGAAGATTCTGAATTAAAAATATTTTTAACATTTTAATTGAATTACGCATTTGTTATGTTCTTTCCTGGGACTTCTAGTACAATTTTAAATATAAGTTGCAGAAATGAGCTTAAAAGTTTTGTTATACAATGAGAGACTATGGACTCTGAAAAACAATCTGAAGGGTTTGAAGAGGTGGGGGGGTGGGAGGTTGGGGGAACCAGGTGGTGGGTATTAGAGAGGGCACGGACTGCATGGAGCACTGGGTGTGGTACAAAAACAATGAATACTGTTATGCTGAAAAAAGAAAGTTTTGTTATAGATATAATGGAAATGACTTTTTAATTTGATCATTAAAAATGACAGTTTAGAAGCTGATTGAATTTTCATCAATTGAAATTATCATGTTCTATTTTACCTCATAATTTTAGGGCAGTGAATTACAGTCTTATTTTTTTTAAATTAAACCAACTCATCATTATAAAGCCCACTTAGTAATATATAATTTTTGTTGCAGCATTCAATTGCTAAATTTTGTGAAATATATGCCTCAATTTTCATGAGTACAATTACACTTTGATAACACTTTTATACCATTCTTACTTGGTTTCAATCACATGGGCCTATTAGGCTAATATAATGAAATAAATAATAATTTGGAGTTATTTTTCTTCCCCATCTCTGAAGAATTTTTTCTGAGATCATAAGCACTGTTTTGGTCTGTTTTTAAAATCCTTGGAGAAAGACTAAAATAAATTAACCAGACATCACTATTTCTTTGTTGGAAAGGTTAACTTAGTTTGTGCGTATATTTCCATGTACAGATTATAATAAACACTGCTGAAGAATTTCATACACCTTCAATTTCTTTGCATGTCAGTAACTAAATCTTACCTCCACACAAACACTTTTTCTTGCATAACTGTTTCTATTCTTGAGCTCTGTTTAGTACTGGACCAGAGGTAACAAGGGTATCATGTACTCTATATCCAGTACCCCAACAATGACTCTGCCAGAGTTTCATACACACGTACCCAAACTACCTTGTCCTTTGCATAAAATAACACTAAGCTACAATGTTTTATAGCTGCTGCAAGAATTCTCTGGTGAGAGGAACCTGGGAAGATGGCAGAGCAGAAGGACCTTAATCTCACCTCATTCCATGGTACTAATAGATAACACTCACATGAGCATAGATAACCCAGAAAATGATCCAAAGACCAGATTAACAAACTCCACCATAAAAGATAGAGAAAAGGCCATAGCAAAGAAGTTAGGAAGGGAAAAAATTTGCTTTGGGACTGAAATAGACCCTAAATGTGCCGGGTAGGGTTAGAGGGAGCTGATGGTGGGGAGAAGTGCAAAATCCAGATTTTTACAGAGGGAGACTTCACGGGAAAATAACCTTCACTTTGAAAGTGAGTAGGGCCAAATTTCCTGAGTTCTTACAACCAGGATGACTTAAAGCCTTGAATTTAAAAAATCAGTAGGCTCAGCACTGGGAGAGTCCAGTTGGCGTTAGGAAGTCGAGTCCCTGCCACAGGAGAGATAGTAGGACAAACAGCCCACAGAGATACAGCAGAGAAGCAGCAGTTTGAAAAACTCTAGTAACAGATGGGAAGGAGAATGATGTACTCATTTCACAGCACGTCCCATAGAGGCAGGGATCATGGGAAGACCTCTGCAGGAACAAAAGAGACAGAAGGCACCATGTCTATCCCCCACTGCCCAGCATAAACACACTGCCATCTGTAGGAACTAGGCCAGCACAACAGTCCTTACCTAACTGGCTTAAAATAAGCCCCACCTTGAGCCACCTAGTCCCAGTCACACCTGCCTCAGTACTGGTGCTCTGGGTCCCTTTACCCAGAAGAACAACACAAACCCCATCAACATTTTGTCTCCCAAACTACAGCTTGTGCTGAATCTGAGTTCTGGCAGTCTTGTTTCACAAGCAGACCACCGCACATACTGTTAAACCACGTCCCACAGAGCCAGGGACTAAACACTGCCCACAATAGCTAATGAGAGCCTCTGCAGACAACTGGACTGAGGGAGAAAGAGAACAGGACTCAAGGCACAGAATACACAAGACACAGAGGAAACACTCCACAAAGCATCAAGTCCTGGGGAACAGAAGACATTGAACTGCAGGGAACTAAAAGACTGGTTCTTCCCAGTACCATTACCACCAAGACTAAAAGGTGTAGCTGATTTTTTAACACATAGAAACAGACACAGAGAGTAAGACAAAATAAGGAGGTAGAAAAATATGTCCTAAGTAAAAGAACAGGACTAAACCACAGCAAGATACCTAAATGAAAAACATATAAATAATGCACATGATGGAGAATTTAAAGTAATGATCATAAAGATACTTCCTGGACTAGGAAAAGAGTGCAGGACATTAGTGATATTTCTTTTATGTGTTGTGCTAGTCACCATACAGTACATAATTACTTTTTGATGTGGTGCTCCATGATTCATTGTTTGCATATAACACCCAATGCTCCATGCAATGCTTGCCCTACTTTATAACCACCACCAGGCTTCCTCTTACCCCTTCCTCTCAAAAACCTTCAGTTTGTTTCTTGGATTCCACAGTCACTCATGGTTCATCCCCCCCCAACAATTCCCCCACCTTTATGTTTCCCTTTTTTCTCCCAATGTCCTCCATATTATCCCTTATGTTCTACAAATCAGTAAAACAATATAATAATTGACTTTCTCTGCTTGACTTCCTTCACTTAGCATGATGGCTTCTGAGATGCCCTTTATCAGACAAATGGATAAAGAAGATGTGATCCATATATATATAATGGAATATTACTCAGCCATCAGAAAGGATGAATATCCAGCTTTTTCATCAACGTTGATGGTACTGGAGGATAATATTTTTATTCATTCATTTGAGAGAGACAGAGACAGAAAGAGAGAGAGAAAGAGAGAGAGAGAGACAGCACAACTGGGGTCAGAGGGCAAAGGAAGAAGGAGAAACAGACACCCTGCTGAGTGTGGAGCCTGGCATGGGACTCAATCTCAGGATCCTGGGATCATAACCTGAGCCAAAGGCAGAAACTTAACTGACTGAGCCACCCCGGTAGCTCTTAACACTTAACAAAGAAATAACAAATAATCAATCAGAGATAAATACAAAAAGTAAAATAAAAAGTGGAATAAAATAAATTTAAAAAGAGAATAAATAGGAGTATGATATTAGCTATGGGGGTTTATCATCTAAGGCCTTTATTATATTGAGGTATTTTCCTCCTAAATCTACTTCATTGTGGGTTTTCAATATTAATGGATGCTAAAATTTGTCAAATGTTTTTTATGCATCTATTAAAAAGATCATACAGTTCTTATCCTTTCTTTTATTAATGTGATGCATCATGTTGATTGATTTCCCAATATTGAACTACTCTTGCAACCCAGAAGTAAATCCCACTTGATTGTGGTAAATGATTTTTTAATATAAATTGTTGGATTCAGTTTTTTAATATTTTGTTAAGGATTTTGCATCTATGTTCATGAGAGATATTGCCTGATGTTCTGTTGTTGCTGTTGCAGTTGTTGTGGTTGCTGTCTTTATAAGATTTTGGTAACAGGTAAAACTGACCTCATAGCATTAATTTGATAACTTCCTTCTTCTTGAATTTTTTTAATAGTTTAAGAAGAATAGGTATTAACTTTCCTTTAAATGTTCAGTAGAATTCATCTGCTATGCCTCTGGGTCATAGAGTTTTTTGGTGGGAGTTTTTTCATTGAATTGCATTGCCAGTAATTGGTCTGTTCAAATTTTGTATTTCTTCTTGCCTCAGTTTTGGTAGTTTTGGTAGTTTACAAGTTTCAAAGAATTTGTCCATTTCTTCCTGGTTGCCACTTGTCTGGAGGGAGGTGGTTGGGGGTTGGTTTAAACAGGTGATTGGTGTTAAAGAGGGCACTTGTGATGAGTAGAGTGCTATGTATAAGTGATGAATCACTAAATTCTATGCCTGAAACTAATGTGGGTATACATACTATGTATATTTTGTACATACATACAAAATTGGCAAATCATTTTACCTAGACTAAAAAAAAAATAACAATTTCAAATAAAATGAGACATAAAAGAGAAGACATGAAAATTCCGTGTAATGCCATGGGATTACAAAGGATCACCAAAGAATAGCATGAACAATTACATTCCAAAAAAAAAAATGGATAACCTAGAAAAAATGATAAATTCCCAGATTGATACAACCTACCAAAGCTGAATGACAAATAAACTGAAGATATGAACAGACCAATAATGAGAAGGAGAACCAAATGGATATGGTAAATTTATCTTGAGGCATATTCCACATAATATGGCAAAGCACATATAATATTGTTAAATTAATTTTTAAATACATATTGACTGCTTAGTATTTAATCATCTTGTTAGTTTGCAATATATATTGACCACTTAGAATTAGTTTACTTATTTCCTGAATCAATTAAAGTTTATATACAACTAATAGTTCTCAGGCACTCTTACAGATATTGGAAATACAATAACAAAAATATAAAAATCTCTTTCCCAGTGTGATTTGTCTCATATGGAACTCAGTAAAACATACTTAGTCAGCAATAGAGATACAAAAATAAACAGTAGAGTCATTATAAATGTCCTTAAGAAACATCATGTCTTCCAGGAAAGATAATTCATCACCCAATTTCAATATTGTGATACATGTTAAAATAATAGTGGACACCAGTTGCTGAACTTGAATAATGTGAATTTCTCACAGAAGATGAAGTGTACCTTATTTTAGGATAATTGAGGGTAATGGAGGAGACTGTTGCCAGAAAGCCTGTACCTTTTCTGATCAACAAGATTGCACATTACTATAAAACTGTTTTTTCTTCAAAGTGAATGCTCAAACATGTACAGATCTGAATTATATTTCCAGGTTATATTCATGGTAATAAAATAATAATAATATCAATGGTTATGTTTGAAAAAGCCAACCAATATCTTCTTCCACTAGAAAGTAGTCTCTCAAGCAATATGGATGGTTCCAGAAATGGCCTGGGTGTTGATACAAGAATGCTAGAGTGCTGAGAAAAGACAGACATGCTGAAAACTTACTACTAGTATTGATTTATTTAGAGTCAGGATGTGTAGTCAAAGATATAGAGGATATGGTAAATTCAGTAATTAGAATACAGATTTGGTAGATTAAAAATGAGCTGGAAATGATTGGCAAATTAAGTGAGGATGACTCAAGATATCCTGGTTTCTATACCCACTGCTGAGACATGCAGAGAACACTGAAAGAGTCTTACAAGATGAGACAAATATGGGATATCTTCATAATGTGTGTATTTTAATGAACTTATTCCATCCAACAGTATTCTTATGAAGTCACATGCTTCTTCCAAGAGATAATTTAGCTATCATGACATAAATAATTCAGATAACAAGAATGGATCTTCATTCATGTTTAAATGAGTACTTCCTTAGAACAATTTCCTTATTATATTTAATTAAGATATTTTCACTATTCATTCAACTATAATCTCTCTGTTACCATGAAAATTTCAGGACATTATTAGAATTTAAGAAAAATCCCATTTTGTAAAAGAATGAAACTGGACTTCTTCCTTGTACCACACACAAAACAAACTCAAATAGATGAAAGACCTCAATGTGAGTCAGGAAACCATCAAAATCCTAGAGGAAAACATAGGCAGTGACCTCTGTGACTTTGGCCATAACTACTTCTCACTGTACACATCTCCAAGGGCAAGGGAAACAAAAGCTTACAAACAGACTATTGGCACTTCATCAAGATTAAAAACTTCTGCACAGTGAAGGAAACAATGAACAAAACTCAAAGGCAACCTGCAGAATGGGAGAAGATATCTTCAAATGATATATTTGATAAAGGGTTATTACCCAAAATCTATAAAGCACTTATCAAACACAACACCACAAAACCACATAACCCAGTTAAGAAATAGGCAAAAGTCATGAAGAGACATTTTCCCAAAGAAGACGTACAGCTGGTTAACAGAAACATGAAAAGAAACTTAACATCACTTGGCATCAGGGAAATACAAATGAAAACCACAATAAGATACTACCTCATACCAGTCAGAATGGTTAAAACTAACAGGAATCAACAGATACTGGCACAGATGTGGAGAAAGGGGAACCTTCCTACACTGTTGGTGGGAATGTAAGCTGGTGCAGCCACTCGGAAACAGCATGGAGGTTCCTCAAAAAGTTAAAAACAGAACTACCCTATGATCGAGCAATTGTTCTTCTACTAGGTATTTGCCCAAAGATTATAAAAATACTAACTCAAAGGAGTACATGCACTCTATGTTTACAACAGCATTATCTATACTAGGAAAACTGTGGAAACAGCCCAAGTGTCCACTGACAGATGAATGAATAAAGATGTGATCTATCTATCTATCTATCTATACATAAACAGATAGATATAGATATACCACTATATATAGAGAGAGGGGGGCATCATTTTTAAGCAATATATATTATGGTTTTTTGGTATTAGTTTTTATGTTATTTATTATTAAGTCAAATCTTACAATAGTATACTATATATCATTACTTTAATTTTAGTCTCTACAGGACTAAACATATTTTAAGTATTTTGACCAAGTTCACACAGTAACAGTGTGACTGTGCTAGAACTCAGCACAAACTTATGTCTCAAAATCAAATCCGATTAAACAAGAGGGGACAATGACTATCAAAATGTTGGTTGCTATTTCTTTACTCATCTTTGAATGAATGTTGATTTATTTATTCGTGACACTTGCTCAAATATCCTATGCATATATATTTCTTGCCTTCCAATCTCATATATAAATCCTCCTTCTAGAACATACGTTGGATGGTTGGTTGATATTAGTTTAAGTGAACAGCTTAGTGATATGTAAGCCTAAGGGGCTTGGAGAAAAGTAAAGGGTCACAGGAAAAAAAAAAAATTGAAATAAAAAAGTGAGGTCTTGAGTTGAATAATTGAATTAATTTCAGTGGTTCTGAAAGGTAAAATAAATAAATCTCTCTGATAGTTCAGCAGGGGGTTTACATTTCTGATGAATTTTATTCAGCACCAGTAGAATAGGAAAAGGAAGACAACTGCTGCAGATTTTTTTTTAAAGATTTTATTTGTTTATTTGACAGAGAGAGATCACAAGTAGACAGAGAGGCAGGCAGAGAGAGAGAGAGGGAAGCAGGCTCCCCACTGAGCAGAGAGCCCGATGCGGGACTCGATCCCAGGACCCTGAGATCATGACCTGAGTTGAAGGCAGCGGCTTAACCCACTGAGCCACCCAGGCGCCCAACTGCTGCAGATTTTAAATTCAGTGAAGATTGGGAAGATCCATCTGTAACTTAAAACTTACATATCAAGTGGGATAAATCATTGGGAAGTAATATTTCAAAAATCAAAGGAAAGAAATTTACCATTTTAATATGGGATTTTATTTGTATTAAATTCAAACATACATTGATATTTACAGAGAAAAATATCAGAGGATTGTGTAACAGAAAGTGAGACTCTATGTCAAGCAGTTATAAGATTTAAGATCAAGGGGCCACACAGGAACTCGACTTTAGAATAATTAAATGAACAGGCAATCAATAAATATTTTAATTAAGGTTTTATCATTTTCTCTGTCAAGCCAAATCATGTTATATGTTGTTTGGTGTGCACAACACATTTTTACCACCTCTGTCTTATTATTCTCTTTTCCTCCTCCTGAATTTCTTCCTTCACATATCATCACATGTTAAAATGCTCATATTTTCATCATGCTCATAAATTGCCATGACACTGTTCAACCCCAACATTGTTCTTTCAAAAAATCATATGATTCCCTTCTATGCCCAGTGCTCCTTATGTTCGTTTACACTGTTTTTTCAATGTGTGGTAAATACATTGGGCAACAGTGACAGATAAGTTTCATCTCCACTATTATCTCTGTACGTTACTTATAGATATCAATAAATTTAAATGTGAAATAAACATATAGGATATAGTTTATAATGTAGGGTCATGGGGAAAAAGCACATAATAAAATGGTACATAAATGTAATTACTAAAATTAACTTGCATACAATAAAATTTTGGCTATGATTACAATATGGATTTGCATTTTCAAGTTATGTACACATTTTCCTTCTTTCTTCATACATTTCTTTCATACATTTTTGTTGCTTTTTTAAATGAAGTGTTTGAAGAGTTTCTTTACTTTGTGATTATGTGGGATTTGTGTGGGAATTGTGTGGGAATTCATAAAAGCAATTATAATAATTATTGATCAGCAACAGTAGTGAATGTTAGGTGTGGTCCTTGCCCTTATGTATAATATTCTGGTTGAACATGTAAAAGTGGGGCACAAAAAACCTGACCCTGTGTGACAACCCAGCCTGATGGTCACATGATGAGATTCTAAAGTCTCAGGCATGGAGAGGGACCGGGTTGGTGGGCAGTGGAACAGGAGCAAACCCCCTTTCTAGGCTAAGTTACACCTTGAAGTTAAGGTGTTAAGGTGTTAAGTTACACCTTCAAGACAGAAAATATGGAACAGACTCAGAATGACGTGTTTGCTCCTATGGAGACCCAAACTGGGAGAATCTTGATAATTCACAAATTCCAAATACAATGGCTAAAAATGAGAAACATTTTTGTTTCCATGAGGGGAAGGGATTGAGAGTGACAAAGCCACAAATATTCTCTTCTGCCTCAAAAAAGTTATAAAATGTAATATTATCTCACAGTGGTTTTGCCTGTGCATAATTTATCAAAAGTTCCTACACATGTGATTCATCTTCTTAGATACTGCTCATTGAGAATAAATTGTAAGGTCATACTATGTGCTCATAATATTAATTTCGAGACTAAATTTAATGAAATCACTCTGTGATAACTTGCTAGTTTCCAAATTCTATATTCTTTTTGCACTGTCTTCGTTGGGTTCCAATCCACAGTGTGGAAGTTTCATTTATATTCTCTTTAAGAAAAAGTGCTGATTCTTACAGATTTTGCTACTGTTCATGAATAATAGCCAATATGGTCAAATTCCCATATTCATTCATTCCTCCAAACACTCACAAAATACTTTAAACTACTTACTATTGCCACTATAATAAGTGTTAAAATATCCCAGATGAACAGAGTATTTATTCTGTATAAGTTCACTAAGAATTTAAGAAAGGCATGGCTATATTTGAAATATAGACAAAGCAGATTGTGTATATATGTATATTTATAATCAGCAGAGTGCCCTAGAGGTCAGGAAATGTAATCATATTTGCAGTCAAAGAGAACACAAAAAAGATGGACACCCATGTCGGTTTTAAAAGATTTTTTTTAAATATTTTTAAAGATCAGAGAGCCTGATGCAGGGCTCCATCCAAGGACCCTGAGATCATGACCTGAACCAAAGGCAGAGGCTTAACCCACTGAGCCACCCAGGTCCCCCCATTTTGGACATTTCTGAACTAAAATCCAATCATACCTTTTAGTTGTAATTGAATCTTAGTTTTAAAAATTTTTGTAGTATTGATTCCAACTAGGGAATTTGTTCTGTCATTCCATTCATAATACTGCAGATATTTCCTGTAATTGATTTCTAATTACTTTATTTCAATAGTACTTGTATAATTCATTCTTTATTTGGCTCTGAAACATAGACTATATTGTATCAAATTCTCTTGTTAGCATGTTATTTTCATTCCTGCTTCTTTTTCTAAAAGTTTTCTGCCTTAAATTTTATGTGATCTCTCATGTCATACAGATTCATGATATTTTTATCTTTTTTATTTAATTTTTGTACCTTGCTTTGATAATGATTTTTCTATCATTAATATTACAACAGATATTTTAGTTTTTCACATGTGTTTCTTAAAACATTTATACCAATGCTTATAGTTTTTGCATCTTGAGCCATTTTATGTTGTGTTTTTCTGACGAACTGTATTGGTTTTACATTACAGTCCTAGATCTAGAACAGTACCAGGGAATATATTAAAATTTATTGGTACAGTTCTTCTTGCTCAGATATGATTATTATGTTCAAAATACATTTTGTTTACTTTGTTATTGCAAAAGATTATTATGTTTATCTTTGCACCAATTTTTTCTGTGTGTGGAGGAAGTCACTGATAATAACTCTTATTTCTTTTGTTTTAAGATTTTATTTATTTATTTGACAGAGAAAGACACAGCAAGAGAGGGAACACAAGCAGGTGGACTGGGAGAGAGAGAAACTGGCTCCCCCTGATCAGGGAGCCCAATGCTAGGCTGGATCCCAGGACCCTGGGATCATGACCTGAGCCAAAGACAGACACTTAACAACTGAGACACCCAGGAGCCCTGATAATTTTCATTTCTGTCAAAGTTTATTAACTTCCTCTCATTATACCATTATGCCCATTTTTATATAATTGTTTCTCAAGTTTGAGGATTCTTTGTGTACTTCTACGGCCAAATCACTGTAAGTTATTTTATGTTACTTTTCTGTAACTAATTCAGACACAAACCTTTAATCATCATCTTGTCCCATCAAATATAATATCTCAAAAACATAATTGAAAAATTATCAATAGCTTTATACCTATTAACACATTATTTGTATAATTGTTTATGCTATAAAATTTTCAAGAACAGATTCACTTCAACAGAATTTAGTACCTGCCATGCAATGAAAAATAAAGACTGTGAAGGAAGGACAAATTGAAATCTATAGAGATACTTGGAATTTAAATAAAAACTTGAAAAAAAGTAATATTAAATATACAAAGAAGGATAAGATGGTTCACTTATTTTTCCACCTTACCTGGCAGTTGAAGGGCTAGAATCTAGGTGGGGAAAATCTGCTGTCATATATGCCCACTATCCGCTGTGGCTCTCAAACCTGTACCCTCCATGTGCCCTTTCAACATCCAGACATCCCAGCTCCTAGAAGACAAACACCAGAAATAAGCTGTTGTTATATTTGCAAGTACCAACTAAACCTCCCATTGATGTTTTAATAGAATGCTTACTTGACCAAGTTCCTATCAAGAAAATGTACCATTGTAATTATACATTTAACGTACATCTGCAGAGATCTATAGAATATAACAAGGAAAGAATGTTTGAAGGAATGTTAGACCCAATCATAATATCAATTGCTTCGATCAGTTAGGCTAGGAAAAAAGTTGCTAAAATAATTTATTTTAAATTTCTTCTAAATTTCTTGATTTAATGAATGATTGACCATACTCTGCCCCCACCCTTTATGGTTAAAAGAGACACAAATATAGAAAGAGACAACTGAATGTTGGTAACTGACTTTATTCTTGTGGGGATGCCAACCGCCAGAGCACTCAGGGGCCTCCTATTCTTGATTCTTTATATTGGCCTCTTTGGTGATATCTTTGGAAATACCATCACCTGAATTCTCCTGGATTACAGGGTTCAGTCACCCATGTATTAGTTCCTCATAATCTTTCTCTCACTGAGCTATCAACCAGTTCTGTGCCATTCCCAAGATGTTGGCCACCATCCTGTCGAAGAGAAAGTGATGGTGGATGGTTCACACAGTTCTCTTTCTCCTTCCTTTCCAGATACACTGAATTTATCCTTTTTGCCATCATGTCCTATGATGGCTATGTGGCCATTCACAACCCCCTTCAGTTCTTTGTGATTATGATCAGCTGACTCTGTGTGCATCTTGTTATCCTCCCATGGGTGGATGGTTTCTCCTCATTCTTCCATCCATTGTCCTTAAGGCAGGTTGCCACACTGTGGCCCCAATGTGACCAATCACTTTTTTTGTGACAGTGCTCCCCTCCTCCACTTGGCCTGTGTTGGCATCTGTGTCATTGAACTCTTGGACTTTCTCAGTGCCCTTGTCCTTCTCTCCCAATTCCCTCTCCTTCTCCTGGTCTCCAATGTTTGCATCATCTCCACCATTCTGAAGATACCCTCAGGACAAGGTCAATGCAAAGCCTTTGCCACCTCTGTCTCTCAGTTCATTGTGGTCTCCATGAGCTATGGAATCTCCATTTTTGTCTATGTCCAGCCTTCCAAGAAGACAGGCCTGCATCTTAAGAAGATCCTCTTTATCATCTCTAGTGTCATCATGCCTGAATCCCTTCCTCTTCAGTCTACAGAATAAAAGGATGAAAGGTGCATTGAAGGACAGCTTGGTCAAAGGCCAGAACTTCAAGTACATGAGGCCTAAGTGACATGATCTTTGAGAATCATCTTACTCCTGGGATCTTCAGATCCATCAATGATTCCAGCAATGTCCCATGATCTATGTAAGTCAAAGATACTGTGAGTTGTGAAAGTCTTTTAACTTAATAATAAAATATAATTGTTTCCTGTGCATGTTAGATTTCAAAGATTTGTTTCATTAATTAAAATTTGCATTTGTAAGTGGTAATAAATGTAATGGGTAGGAGAAATAGAAGTAGTAGTATTCATGAAAAACTTGATTTCAGATATCACTGGGTTGGAAATGCATGTATTATATATGATAGATATAGAAAAAGAAAGGTTTTAGAGCACTTGCACAAAAATACACACAGACACCCAGGAATTCCACCTTGGAATATGATTCAAATGTTTTAATGGGCTGAAATTTTGTCTGACATTGGAATAATAATTTTGGTTTTTTATTCATTTCAGTACAACTTTATTTATGTCATTTCTATTTAAACTAAGGCTTCTAAATAAAGGACTTAAAGATGTATGTATTCCAGTTTCTTCGAGTACAAGTATTTTATAACTTAGCATTACCATTAGGAAAATCTACTACCTTTGAGGGAAGGGCTACAGGATAGATGATAACTACAGAGCCAAATCATGGAAAGAACAAGGAATGGGTATGGATTTATCAGTGACAAAGAGTGGAACATATTTTTGCATAAGCCAGGAAATAATCATTTGACAACTGATAATATTAGAAATTCTGATTAAGAGCAAACCATGTTCATATCAGCTCCAGGACATTTTCTGTACATACAAGCTGCCAATCAGAGATGGCAGAGAAATGAGAAATTGACCATGAAGACAAATTCATATGAATCATCTGAACTGAAGAACAGAGGAAAACAAAGAAAGAAAGATGTGCAGTACAAAAGAGGGACTTATCACAACTTGACACATTTCATTCTGTGTGTATTTATAGTTGCAGAGTAGAAAAAGGAGAACTAGGGGAAAACTGTGAAGAAATGGTGATTGAATAATCCCCAATTAAGATTATAAAAGTGACAGATTTCCACCAAATTAAAAAATAAAAGGATAGGAAAACTCAATCAATATCTTTATAAGTTTAACCACATTGAAGTACATATTTGTCAAACTGCTATGAACCTACACTAAAGATAAAATTTGCAAGTAACCACAGGAAGAAAGGGCATATTGAATACTGAGAAGAATGGCTAAAATCACTGAGTTTCCATCAAAATCTGTAGACTGATCACAAGAAAAAGACACACTTTAAGGACTGAAAAAAAAAAGAAAAACAAAGACACACTCTGGAGCTCAGCATCAATAGCCTTCACAAATTATGACAAAATAAACACTTTCTGAATTAAAATAAAACAATAAAAAATCAGAAATAATTGATCACCAGCATATGCAGATGACAAGAATGTTAAAGGGTATATTCAGGCTGATGGGGAATTATTCCAAATGGGAAATGGATTAAGTTGAGTAAAAAGCACCAGAAATCATTAATAAGTTAGCAAATATGAAATATTATGCTTTCTATTCATCATGGCATTTAAGAAACAAGTATAAACATAAACATAAAATTCTTAATGTGCAAAGCAGAATTAATATAGATTATAAAGTTGACTAATGATATCATATTTGTGGAATGGGAAATAGGACAAGAAAGTGTAAGCAGGGTGCAGGAAGGGGACCCTCATGGCAGTTTTGGAGGGAAGAAAAGGCAAGGAGGAAATATGGAGTGTATAATGACACCGTGTAGGAGAAATGGCAGGGAAAAGTAGAATAATGTGCCATTAGAAATTGAAAATAAAAAGTAAAATAATGTGTCATTACCAACAACAACAACAAAGACAGGACAGGATAAACTGAGGAAGAATAGTAGAAATCAGGATGAAGGGAAAATAAGTAATCAGGTAGATTCAAACCTGAAATAAAATTTAATTAAATAGGAATGGATTTAAAGAACCAAACACCAAATAAAAGCAGAGATTGTCAGTCAAGTAAAAAAGAAGTTGATTTACACAGTCTTCAAAATGTAATCTAAGGAAAGATGCACATAAAAAATGGTTTAGAATAAAGAAGATATTCTACAGGCATAGTAAGCAAAAGTATAATGGAATAACCAGTGATATTTACCAAATACATTTCAAAGTGAAGATTATTGCAAGAGTTCACATAAGTATTATATAATGGAAAAAGGAGAGAGTTCCAAGAATGTATTATTATTACATAATATTCCAAATTATGTGACAATGTAACACAGCATCTAGCTCATTAAAGCCAAAATTTATAAAACTGCAGGGAACACTCGCTGACACAAAATTCTAGTTAGAGATTTTAATATACCCTCTCTCAGTGACTGATAAATACTAAGCAATTACCCACAAAATTATTAGTAAGCATATAAAATTTCTAAATATGTCAATATGATCTGATTAAACAGCAAACAATATACTATCTTTAGAGCAGCCATTCTATTCATACAGGGGGAAATATTGTCCCATGCCTTCTTAGAGTCTCTGTCTGGTCCTAAGAATTAACTTGACATACACTGCATTAACAGCATACACTTTTCACTGAAGTTTTGCATGTACATGAGAGCCTTCAAAAGACAAGGAAGACCCTAAGTAGTGACCAGAGCAGGAAAATTCTATGTCTTTCAAAAAAGAGAACAATAAGTTTCTGAGGAATTTTTGAAGCACAGGGTTTTGGGCTACAGGTAGTCAGTGATGGAGAATTAACAAGGTATGTTTATACAACCTTTTCCATCTTAAATTGCCTGTTTCTGGTGATGAGGATGTCCAACTTCCTCCTGGTACAGGAGTGCACCTCTCATGTGGAGTTCTATCTCTTGCTTCAGGAATAAAAGGGAGGGTCAGAGTGTCCTCCGTGCACCTGCTATTTCTTAGTGACTTTAACTTAAAATGATCAAAATATGACAAAGTGGCATATTTTGCAGTGGCATGTTCTTAATAGGAACTGAATAAGGAACGTTCATCAAGATAGACCACAGTCGGGGCGCCTGGGTGGCTCAGTGGGTTAAGCCTCTGCCTTCGGATCAGGTCATGGTCTCAGGGTTCTGGGATCGAGTCCCGCATCGGGCTCTCTGCTCGGCAGGGAGCCTGCTTCCTCCTCTCTCTCTCTCTCTGTGTGTGCCTTTCTGCCTACTTGTGATCTCTCTCTGTCAAATAAATAAAATCTTAAGCCATCAAAAGAAATGAAATCTTGCCATTTGCGACGACGTGGATGGAACTAGAGGGTATCATGCTTAGCGAAATAAGTCAATCGGAGAAAGACAACTATCATATGATCTCCCTGATATGAGGGAGAGGAGATGCAACATGGGGGGTTAAGGGGGTAGGAGAAGAGTAAATGATACAAGATGGGATTGGGAGGGAGACAAACCATAAGTGACTCTTAATCTCACAAGACAAACTGAGGGTTGATGGGGGGAGAGGGGTTGGGAGAGGGGGGAGTGGGGTTATTGATATTGGGGAGGGTATGTGCTATGGTGAGTGCTGTGAAGTGTGTAAACCTGGCGATTCACAGACCTGTACCCCTGGGGATAAAAATATATGTTTATAAAAAATAAAATTAAAAAAAAAAAAAAGACCACAGTCTGGTCTACAATATCATTCTCAATGTAGTTCAAAAAAAAAAAAGAAATCATATAAAGCATATTTTCTAATATTGGACTTAAATTAGAATTCAATAAATTCCCTGAGAATTGGGAATTAAGTAAACATTTCTAAATAAACCTTCAGTGTAAGAAAAAATAAAGAACAACACAGTGAAGGGTGTGGAAATCGGAGGGGGAGACAAACCATGAGTGACTCTGAACACTGAGAAACAAACTGAGGGTTTTGGAGGGGAGGAGAATGGGGGGGTTAGGTGAGCCTGGTGGTGGGTATTATGGAGGGCAGGTATTGCACAGAGCACTGAATGTGGTGCATAAACAATGAATCTTGTAACACTACATCAAAAACTAATGATGTATTGTATGATGACTAACACAATAAACATTTTTTAAAAAGAACCTTGTAGAAAACACCTTGAATGTATTTTATCATTGTCAACAAAAGCAAAACACAACATTTGTGGCATGTTTCTAAAGGAGAACTTCATAGTGAAATTATAACTTCAGGTGCCTTCCACCAGAGTAAAAGGCTAAAAATAAACTATGCAAATTCCCACCTTATATACCCAGAAGAGCATACTTTACCAGAAGTAGGTAACAAAATACAAAATATGGGTAAATATAAAAAGGAAATATAAACATATACAGAATGGAGGAATTCAAGCCAAATAAATGTTGGTTCAATGAAAAAATAAAATACATAAGACCTTCCTGAGGGGGGAAAAACAAATCACAAATTACCAATATTAGGAAAGCAAATAAAAATATCAGTGTATATTCTACAGATAAGGGATAAATTATTAACTAATTTTCAAGCTATTACAAATTGAATTTTAGTACACTAAAACTATGGCTAAGAAGAACAGCACACCCTTATTTTGCAGGTAAACGCAAAGGCCCACCATCTCAAGAGGCACTGTTGCCTCTGGTCTCTCCTGTTGTCAGTCCAAAGCTGAGGTTGGGTCATGTTTGTGGCAAGATTGGCATCCTAGTTGGAAAGACTCCTTCTTGGGTATGTTGTCCTGGACTTAACTCAGTAATAGGGCATGGTTTTCCAGTTGATGGAGTAAAGGAACCTTCTGGAGGATTTGTACATGTACACCAAGATCTCTGTCATATTAGATGTGCTGTTGTGATTTCCTGCACAAAAGAATGACTGAGCTCTTCTGCAAGTGGGGAACTTGGAAAGGGAAACATTAAGTTGTCACAAACAAGGAATGCCGAAAAAGAAGAGAAAGTTTTTACCATAGAGATGAATGACCCAATTCATCTAATGTTTGCACTGAATTATCTGCTTTTTTAATTTTTTAAAAAAATTTTAAAAAGATTTTATTTATTTATTTGACAGATAGAGATCACAGGTAGGCAGAGAGGCAGGCAGAGAGAGAGAAAGAAGGAAGCAGGGTCCCTGCTGAGCAGAGAGCCCAATATGGGTCTCGATCCCAGGACCCTGGAATCATGACCTGAGCCAAAGGCAGAGGCCTTAAACCACTGGGCCACCCATTTTAACAGAGTCACTGTACATTCTCCAAGAGTGACACTGAGTCCACAGATAGCCCTTGTCCTGTGTAAAATTGCTGATAGACATATAAAGCACTATGTAGCTCCAAAGACCAGCAATGAAAAGGGATTTTAGGAATTCTCAAAATGCAAGGAATTAGGACTCAGTGAGCCCTTTGAGAACTGCTTCAAGAATGCCAGCCTCTGTCACCGCATTTGGACCTCTGGGTACAGACCTAGATACAGTTTTCTGTAAACAACCTTCCCCTCCCTTCTCCACAACTCGATTCAAGTCCAGAGTCAAAACCAAGCAAAAGTTGCACTGGGCCTTGCTGGGGTCATTTGGCCTGTGGCTTCCCTGAGTCTCAGCCCACCATAGCTGGAGGCTGCCTACAGCCCAGCCCCACCCCCTGCTGCACCTGCTGGCTGCGGGAGCACATCCCCATCCCTTGGCCAAGCTGGGGCCCGAGGAAGCTGAAGGGAACGTTGGCCTCTGGATCTGGGAGCACAGGGAGCTCTTCTGATATAGAGAAGGCTCGGCGCTGGGGACCCCCACCTAGGCTGAGCCCACCTGCATGGTCAGACTGGGCTCAGGCAGTTTGGGTTCTCACTGCAGCCGTGGACTCCTGCACAGAAGCCTTAAGTCCTCGGAGGTGGCAAAACGACTTCTTTGGACCCAGGTAGGAAAAGAGGCACAAGTGGTGACCTTGGCCAAGCACAGAGGGCTCAGCTAGCACCCAGTGGTAGTACCTGTGCCAGGCCGTCTGGAGCTGACCCACCTGTTAGGGCTCATGGACAGCCGCCAATGGGTGTGGGTGGAGATGCCTGTGACTGGGAAGGACCTTTCTGAGGGTTAGTGGGAATGTGCAGGGTGTGCCCTGGGATGTGGGCTACAGTGTGTCCCTTCATGTCTCACTCCCTACAGTTTGGAGCCTGCCTTTGTGCCACAGTGCTCACAGTGCTGGGGCCCATGGGCCAGCGGTGGATGCCTCCCTGGTGATGGAGGGGCCTAGTCTGGTGCTGGCAGGCTCACCTTCCAGGCGGTGCAGGGCTGAGTGTGGTGGACACAGCTCAGCTAGCCTCCCTGTGGCACCCCATGGCACCCCGTGGCACTCTGTAGCCCCAGAGGCACAGCAGCTCCAGATCAGGCCTCAGGGCGGCTGCTGACCTGCTGGCATGTAACCTACCCTCCCCCCCATCCCAAGCCACCTGCCTGCCATCCACGAGGAGGACCTCAGTGCTCTGCTGCCAGCTCACTGGACCCAGGGCAGTGTGTGGCCCACCTGAAGGCCCCTCTGCCACCCCCCGAGCAACCCTGGCCCCACATACAACTTCCCAGGTGCGTTCCTGTCAGCACCTTCTTTTGGGTGCTGACAGCCCTTCTGGTTACTGAAGCTGCCACCTTCCAGGGTGTCCTGTTGCTGCTTTTGTTCACAACCACTCATACCCTGGGGGGGGGGCGGGCGGTCAGGGCCTGGAGGGCAGGTGGAAGCCTGGGAGCAGAGGAGGGAGAGGAAGAGAACTCTGTCCCACAGGAGTCACCCAGGTCACCTGTGTGTGGATATCAAAAGTTCATTTTCTATTGCTGAGGGCCATTTTGTCACATAGAGATTATCCTAGTCTGTCTTTCCTCTTGATTATATTGATTGGTTCTGATATGTGCTTATGACAGAGTAAAACTACTATAAACATGTATGCATAGACTTTTCTTTAAATTTAAATTTAAATAGCCTGCACATAATACATCATGAGTTTTTGGGGTATGTTCAGTGATTCATAAGTTGCAAAGAACACCCCGTGCTCATCCCATCATGTGTCCTTCTTAATACCCATTCCATTACCTGACTCCCCACCTACCTCCCCTCCAGCAACCCTCAGTTTGTTTCCTATGAGTCTCTCATGGGGGATGACTGGGTAGCTCAGTCATTAAGCATCTCCCTCAGGCTCAGGTCATGATTCTGAGGTCCTGGGATTCAGCCCGCATTGGGCTCCCTGCTCAGTGGGAAGCCTCCTTCTCCCTCTCCCCCTGCTTGTGTTCCCTCTCTTGCTGTCTCTCAGTCAAATAAATAAATAAAACCATTAAAAAAGGCAGTTTTTTGTGGTTTGTCTTCCTCTCTGATTTATTCCCTTTCAGTTTTCCCTCCCTTCCCCATAGTTATATATTTCTAATAAAATTGCCAAATGCCTACAAGTTTAACTGCTAGTTCATAGCCTAGGCAACTGCAAGGCTTTATAAGAAATATTCTGAAGAGTATTTTCAAGGGTTTTACAACATGTTACACTGTCACTGGGGTAAAAGATCTTTTATAGCAAATACTTGTCAATGTTCAGTGTTGTACACCATTTTTTAAATCCATAGGAGATTATGCAAAGCTGTTTATCCCTATGGTTTGAGTTTGCATTTGGTTACTTATGATGCTGATCATATTTTAATGTACTGACATGCTATGAGCTGAATGCTTTTTGAGGGACTCCCAGTTTTGGTTAATGGCTGTTTCACCTTTAAGGTGTCTTTTTTATGTTTTCTTCTATGACCATATAGTTTTACCCCTTATAAGTAGGCATACACTATTTCTTGCATATTAAATGAGGTAGAAATGAAATGTTCTTCAATAAGTTTGCTTACATGTTTTTGTCTGCAACCTATTTTTTCCTTTACCTTTCTTAAATTTTTCCCTGAATTAGATTTTTACTGAAATAGCATTGATGTAACTTATGTAACTTCTAGGTATATGACAGGATGATTTGGAAAACATATATTGTGAAATGATTACTATAATAAGGTTAATTGACACCTCTATTCACTCAAATAATTACCATCTTTATAAGAATAATTTATATTTTCAAAGATTTTACTTATTTATTTGATAGAGAGAAAAAGAGAGCGCATGCAGGGGAACAGCAGAGGAAGAAGGAGAAGCAGGTGCCCTGCTGAGCAGAGGACCCCCCCGCCGCCGCCCTGATGCGGGACTGGATCCCAGGACCCCAGGATCATGACCTGAGTAGAAGGCAGTTGCTTAACTGACTGAGCTACCCAGGCACCCCATAGGAATAACATTTAAAGTCAATTTTTACTATGGGTTATTTACTCCAAAGGTACAGATATAGTGAAAAGAAGGGCCACTTTTACCCCAAAGTTCTTAGCAGCAATGGCCACAGTCACCAAACTGTGGAGAGAGCCAAGATGTCCTTCAATGGGCGAATGGATAAAGAAGATGTGGTCCATATATACAATGGAGTATTATGCCTCCATCAGAAAAGATGAATACCTAACTTTTATATCAGAATGGATGGGACTGGAGAGTATTATACTGAGTGAAATAAGTCAAACAGAGAAAGTCAATTATCATACGGTTTCACTTGTGGAGCGTGAGGAATAATGGAGAGAACATTTGAAGAAGGAAGGGAAAAGTGAATTGGGGGAAATAGGAGGGGGAGACGAATCATGAGAGACTGTGGATTCTGAGAAACAGAGGATTTTGGAGGGAAGGAAGAGTTGGGTGAGCCTGGTGGTGGGTATTAAGGAAGGTACATATTGCATGGAGCACTGGGTATGGTGCATAAACAATGAATTCTGGAACACCAAAAGAATAAAATTAAGATAAAAAAGTAAAATAAAAAATAAATAAATAAATAAATTGCAAATGGAATTTGTAAAAAAAAAAAAAGTCAATTTTAGAAAAGAGTTTATTTATTTGAGAGAGAGAGAGCACAAGCAAGGGTGAGGTGCAGAGGGAGAGGGAGAGGCAGGCCCGCTGCTGAGCTGGAACTCCAAGGTGGGGCTCCATCCCAGAACTCTGTGGTCATAGCCTGAGCCAAATGCAGATACTTAACCAACTGAGCCATTCAGGTGCCACTTGAAGTCAGCTTTTAAAACAACTTCCACAAATATGACACAGTATTGCTGATTACAGTCACCATAGTATACATTTGCTATCAGGACCTCAGGCCTCTTACAGGTGGCAGCATGTGTCACCTGCCCACATTTACCTGTTTTCCCCCTTCACAACCCCTGGCAGCCAACATTCCAATCTGTCTTTTTGACATTGCATTTTTTTAGACTCCACATGTAAGCGAGAACATGTAGTATTTGTTCTTGTCTGTATGAATTTTTCACTTATCGTAATGCACAAAATATTGATTAATATCATAAATGGCAGGATACCCTCCTTTTTATGGATGAATAAAATTCCATTATATATTTATATACCACATTTTCTTTATCCACTTAACCATCAGTGAAAACATAGGTTGTTTCCATGTCTTGGCTGTTGTGAATAAATCTCCGGTGAATGTGGGATGCACATATCACTTAATAATTATTTCATTTCTTTGTATATATGACCATAAACAAGATCACTAAATTCCATGCTAGTTTCTATGTTCAGTGTTTCTTAAAGACTCTGTGTAATGTTTAACATTAAAGTTTTAACACTTAACATTTAACATTAAAGTATTAACACTTTACATTCCCACCGACTTTGCACAAAGTTCCATTTCCTCCACATCCTAGTACAACTTATCAACACTTGGTAGCTCTTGTCTTTTGAATAGTAGCTATTCTAACAGGTACGAAGTACTATTTCATTGTGGTTTTGACAGCATTTCCGTGATGATCAGTGTTTGCAGTCTAGGTCCAGGGGTTCAACTGGTCTGGGATGGGCTGTAATTTCTGGTCAAGGACCTGGCCTGATTCTGGGGTAGGCTGAAAATGTGGATCTGCAGTAGTTGGCTTGGCACTGGGTCCAGCTAGAGTCTGGAGTCTGAGTTATCAGGGGCTGGTTTGGAGCCAGCAGACACAGGAACCACCTGGGCTGCAGGAGCTGGCCAATGCCAGGTGGTCCAGGAACCTGGGTTCATGGATGCTAACTGCCTGTGGATCATGAGCATTGCCTGGGGCTCCAGGAGTCACATGGGGTCACTGGAGCTGATAGGTGCTTGGTGAACCAGAGGCTTGGGTTCACAGGAGCCTCCAGACAGCCACCTAGGACTATGTGGGGGGTGGTCCTCTTGGTGCTAGAGTCAGCTGAATCAGGGCTGTGGTGCAGTCAAGCCCTCACTTTCTCTCTTCCCTGGGGGAGGCCATAGCTGTTCTTCTCTGTAGATGCCTGTCCTGCAGGTAGGTGGGAAGAGTGATAGAGGAAATGTGAATCTCTCTTTCCTACCTTCATCAATGCATCTTTTCTGATTTTTGTGTTTCATCCAGAAGCTGGACTCCCTCACCTGGAATTCTTGGGTCTTGTGAAAGTATTTTTAGGCATTGATAGTTCTTCAAAAAGAAGTTTCAAGGTTAGGGGGTAATGAGTTTTAAAAATTAAAAATTTTAAAATTTCTGAGCCACTTTTTTTTTTTTGGTTAATGTCACTTCTCCCTCATGATGTATTGATTAGTATCTTGCCCCATTAAATTGCCTTCCCCCATTTGTCAGAGACCAGTGTTTGAGGATGTACAGGTTTATTTCCACACCTTTTATTCTGCTTTAATTATCTAGTTACACTTACACCAAATCTACAATGTCTTCATTACTGGAGCTAATAGTAAACCTTAAAATAAAAGAGGGTAAATCTTCTAAATCTGAGGGATTTCATTTAAAAATTTTTCCAAGATTCTTCCCATTACTCTTACTTTTGTTTTATACATTTTTTTTGTAATTACCTTGTTAATTTTTCCAAAAATTATGCTTGGATTTCATTGAGATTAAAGTAAATCTTACCCATTGGAATTTGTGTCTCAATTACTTTATTATCAACTTCTATATTTTTCTATCTTTATTTATTTTATAAACTTCTGTACGTCTTATGATAAAATTCTGTATTTTTGTTTTCAGTTTTTTCAATATATCACATTTGTCCTCCAACTTTTCAAGAATTTTGTCATTAGATTTTTTTTTTACATTTTATTCAAATTCAAGTTACTTAACATTCAATGTATTATTAGTTTCAGGGGTAGAATTTAGTGATTCATCTGTTGCATATAACACCCAGTGCTCATTACATCCACGTGCCTTCCTTCATGCCCATCACCTAGTTACCCCATCCCTCCACCCACCTCCCCTCCACCAACCCGTGGTTTGTTCCCTCTAGTTAAGAGTCTCTCATGGTTTGCCTCCCTCTCTGTCTTTATCTTATTTTTCCTTCCCTTCCCCTGTGTTCATCTGTTTTGTTTCTTAAATTCCATGAGTGAAATCATATGATATTTATCTTTCTCTGACTGACTTATTTCACTTAGTATAACAAACTCTCTTTCCATCCATGTCACTGCAAATGGAAAGATTTCATTCTTTTTGGTGACTGAGTAAAATTCCATTATAGATATAGATGGGGTAACTGGGTTCCCCTCTAGGATTTTTGTGGTTTCCTGTCTCACATTTAGTTCTTCTACCCATTTTGAATTAATTTTTGTGTATTGTGTGAGAAAGTGTTCCAGTTTCATTCTTCTGTATGTTGCTGTCCAGTTTTCACAACAATGTTCATTGAAGAGACTGTCTTTTTTTTCTATTTCCTACTTTATTGAAGATTAGTTGATCATAGTGTTGAGAGTGCATATCTGGCTTCTGTCTTCAGTTCCACTGAACTATGTGTCTATTTTTGCCAATACCATACTGTCTTGATGATTACAGCTTTGTAATACAGCTTGAAATCCAGAATCATGATGTCTCCAGCTTTTGTTTTCTTTTTCAACATTACTTTGGCTATTCAGGATCTTTACTAGTTCCATACGATAAACAATTTTAGAATTGTTTATTCTAGCTCTATTCTATTTTAGAATTGTTTATTCATGCATCTTCAATTCATGTAGAAAAAATATGTTAAGATCATTAAAGCAGATTAGAATATTTTTCATGTGATAGCCTAAAATTTATGCATAAAATAGACAAATATTGCCTCACATATTTATTTTACTTTGCTGGAGTAGGTTAAAAAGTAGCAGGGGAATTTGGAATAAAATAGAGTAATTTGTTTAAATATTCTCAGAAATTTGCTTTAGTTCAATGTTAATTGAACACAATGTTAATTGTGTTCTTGGATTTTTTTTTTTTTTACTGTTTCAAATTTTTACTTAAATTCTAGTTAGTTAATACATAGTGTCATATTAGCTTCAGGAATAGAATTTAGTGGTTCTTCACTTTTGTACAAAGTCCAGTGCTTATCCTAAAAAGTGCCCTCCTTAATACTCATCACCCATTGAGACTCTCTTCTCACCCATCTCCACTCCAGCAAACCTCAGTTTGTTTTCCATAGTTGAAAGTCTCTCTTATGGTTTGAAGACTCAGTATGAATAACTGGGAGATTTTCTTTCTTTTTAGCATAGGTAAGTGAGAGGGAAGAGATGGGTAGAACTAAAATTTGTCTTTGTATTTTTTTATGTAACAATAATATGATAATAATATGTAACTTCAATGTAATCAAGGTTACAATACAATCACTAACATTTAGATAAAGGCTTTCAGAAGACAATATGTGAGCTTTATTTTAAAAGTCAAAAAATCCTAGAAGTATATGCACATTATTTATTATGATTTAGTTATTTTCCTTCAATAAGGACACATACATACTCTGTAACTAATAATTATAATTAAAATACCTATTTTTTTAAAGATTTTTTTATTCATTTATTTGACAGAGAGAGATCACAAGCAGGCAGAGAGGCAGGCAGAGAGAGGAGGAAGCAGGCTCCCTGCTGAGCAGAGAGCCCGATGCGGGGCTCGATCCCAGGACCCTGAGATCATGACCTGAGCCGAAGGCAGCGGCTTAACCCACTGAGCCACCCAGGCGCCCCTAAAATACCTACTTTTAAATTAATCAAAATACCTTATTTTTCTAAAAGAAAGTGGAGTGCAAGAAGGGGAAGTAAATTTACTTTTTTAAACATGTCAGGAGAGGTGGAATAACACTGGGAAGTTTTAGTAGATGCATAGAAGTTTGCAAGAAATTCACTTACCTAATACAAATCAAGTTTCCCTAATTTTAGGAGGGAGTCCGTTATTTAAATCACTGTGAAACTTAACAATAAAAATGAGACTAATAAAGGACACATTCTCACATAGGAAGAAAAGTTGAAAAGCTGGAGCTTTTGTCCAACAGGAAAAAGCTTCTTCTTTAAACATTGCTATGTTTCCAGTGTGTTGCTGAGTGAGTCTTCTCTCCACTGGCAAGCACAGGTTGAAAGGAGACTTACATGGGTCTTGCATTTTTGTGCATGTTTGCAATTGGCTAATTTATATGAGAGCTAATCAAGGCATTAACCATGAATTCTGATGCTATATCATGGTGTCATCACAGACAATGTGAAATTTGAAGTGGGAAGAATACATTCTTCATATTTCTCTCTCTCTCTCTCTCTCTCTCTCTCACACACACACACACACACACACACACACACACACACATATATATATATATATATATATATATATATATATATATATATACTTTTCTTTTTAACCCAGTAGGGTTACCTGCCTTGAGACCTAAATGAATAACAAAACTGTTAAACGACTTTGTGAAACTACATTGTCAAGTAATGAATTGATCTCATATCTGAACAAAAGTGATTAGCTGTGTCTTTTTATTTTTCTACTTACCTTGATTTTTATTTTTTTTTACTTTTTATTTTTTTTAATTTAAATTAAATTAGACAACATATAAGATATCATTAGTTTCTGATGTAGGGTTCAATGATTCATCAGTTGCATATAAACTCCAGTTGCATATAACATCCAGTGCTCACATGTCTACTTATTTTAATTTTATAAAAATACTTGTCATAAGCAGGACACCATCCTTACACCATATAAATTAGTTAATATATAAGTTAATGGAGAAGGTGATACTTCCTTTTTCATCTCCACTGCTGTTTTCTATCCCTTGGGGAAAAATATCATGTTTTCCTATATATATATATTTTTTTTTTGCCATTAACTGTGTATTTACAATTTAAAAATGCAAAAATTATACACATCAACATATTAGATCTTACTATGATTTATTACCTACCTATTTTTAACTAATCATATATTCCAAATGCACATACAATATTGTCACAATTTAAAAAGATTAATTGCATAAGTCCATGTTCAGTCCTTGCTCACCATACCAGTGTTTCCACAAACATCAGGCCCCTGGGTGGCCTGGCACCCCAGAGCAACTCACCACTTCAATCCCCATTCCTTCATATGGAAAATGAGGGCAACTTTTGTAGGAGGTGATTGTGTGTGTGAACAGGAGGCAGAAGAAGGCAGGTTTGGGGAGGGGATCTACAAGGGCAGAGACAGATGAAGTCTGGATGAGGGAGGGAAGAAAGAACATTAGATTCTGAGCCAGGTCCTTGTCCTGGCCTTTTCTCCCCAAAGGCAAAATATCAACTTTGGGAAGGTAGTGTGTGAGATGACTCTGTGCCACACTCAGCCTTTGCTGCCCCTTTGGGCTATAGGGCATCACGGGACAGCATCTGCCAAGTCACAAACCAGCACCAGACCCATCCTGCCTCCTTCACTGTTGTTTGACACCCACACCTTAGGGTTCTGGGCCTTTAGGGACATATGGAACTCCAGTGAGCTGGGGGTACTGCTAGACTTAGGGGTGTGCTGACAGGTAGAGCACTACTACAGATAGGAAGGGAGTTAGAGAAGTTGATTTAGAGATTCACAGAAGTCACAGGTATTTCAGAATGTCCCTTCACAGAGGCAGTCTTCACCCATTTCATCTGCTTTCATCCTTTTCAGCATTTACAAATGAATCTGAAGTGAAAAATTGTGCACTGTGTTTCCTGGCATCTCAAGTTTTCATTCTCTGGGTCTGGGAGAGTGCTTGCTAGGTTACAGGGTTTAGGTTTTGTTTCTGTAGAACCTATCAAATGGTCTTACCAGATTGGCTCTTCCATTTACCTTTCCACCTTCCATGTAGGAGAGCTGGCTCTTTCCAACATTTGATATTTGTACTTGTTCTATATTAACCAGCTATTCTAAAAGGCGGGTAGTACTGATAATTCAGTCAGGTTCTCATTTGCGTTTTTCTCACGGCTAGAAATGTTGAACATGTTTTTTTTTCCTATGCTCATTTGTCAACTGCATATTCTTTTTGATGTAATGTTTTTCTGTCCATTTTCTTTTTATATACTTTGTTTTTTTCCTATTAAATACTGAGAGCTTTTTACATATTCTGCATATAAATTTTTTTGTCTGATATGTGGTTTGCAAATATATTCACCAAGTCCATAACTTGTATTTTTGTGATCTTAATATGAGAAAAGTTCTTGGTAGAGTAAATGTTTTCGATATGGGTAAAGTCTTGTTTATCAATTTTTTTCCTTTCTCTCTTTTTTAAAAGAAATTTTTTTTAAAGATTTTATTTATTTATTTGACAGAGATCACAAGTGAACAGAGACAAAGGCGGGTTGGGGGTAGGGAGACAGACTCCCCGCAGTGCCCATGTGGGGCTCAATCCCAGGACCCTGGGATCATGACCTGAGCTGAAGGCAGAGGCTTTAACCCACTGAGCCACCCAGGCGCCCTTATCAAATGTTTTCTTTTATGCACTGTACTTTTAGTGCTATGATTAAGAACCCACTGATCCCTATGTCCTGAAGATATTCTCCTGGGCATCCTTTTTAAAAGTTTTATACTTTTACGCTTTATTTTAATCAATGATGTCATAAATTTGAGTTCACTGTGGTATAAGCATCGAGGTTAGGTGTAGGTATTTTGGATTGCTTTGGTTGCTTTGGTTTTGTTTCCATGCCTCTGGGTTACTAATGGCTCTGACAAATTTTGTTAAAAAAAAAAAAAAACTGGGGCATCTGGATGGCTCAGTGGGTTAAGCCTCTGCCTTCAGCTCAGGTCAGGATCTCAGGGTCCTGGGATCGAGCCCCGCATCGGGCTCTTTGCTCAGCGGGGAGGCTGCTTCCTCCTCTCTCTCTCTCTGCCTGCCTCTCTGCCTACTTGTGATCTCTGTCTATCAAATAAATAAATAAAATCTTTAAAAAAAAACTGTCCTTCTCCTTACGTTGATTATTTACCATTGTCAGAAATCATTAAGTCATTCTGACATAGATCTACTTCTGGATCCTTTCTTCCCTTTTATTGGTCATTTCCTCCACCAGTCCTCATATAGAACACACTGATTACTCCCTTTTAATTCCTTTTATTCTCTTCTTTTTCTTCTTTTTTTTTTAACTCACTTGTAATTTTTTAACATCTTAAATTGATTTTATTTTTTTTTTCAGTGTTCCAGGATTCATTGCTTATGCTCCATACCCAATGTTCCATGCAAGACATACCCTCCTTAATAATCAACACAAGGCTCACCCATCCCCCACCGCTCCCTTCCAAAACCCTCAGTTTGTTTCTCAAAGTCCACAGTCTCTCATGGCTCCTCTCCCCCTCTGATTTTCCCCAATTAACATTTCCTTTCCTTCTCCTAATGTCCTCCATGTTATTCCTCATACTCTGAAGGAAATGAAACCATATATTTGACTTTCTCTGTTTGACTTACTTCATTTAGCTTAATCTCCTCCAGTCCCATTCATGTTCATAAAAAAGATAGGTATTGTTTCTGATGGCTGCATAACATTCTATTGTATATATGGACCACATCTTCTTTATCCACTCGTCTGTTAAAGGGCATCTTGGCTCGTTCCACAGTTTGTCAATTGTGGCTATTACTGCTATGAACATTGGGGTACACATGGCCCTTCTTTTCACTAATAGTTTTGACTCTGATTTCCTTCATGATAAGCGATGTTGAACATTTTTTCATCTGTCTGTAGGCCATTTGTTTATCTTCCCTGGGGAAATGTCTGTTCATGTCTTCTGCCCATTTCTTGAGTGGATTATAATTGTTGTTGTTGTTGCTGTTGCTATTGCTGCTGCTGCTGCTGCTGTTGTTGTTTTTGAGTTTGAAAAGATCTTTATAGACTTTGGATACTAACCCTTTATCTGATAAGTTTTTTGCAATTACCTTCTCCCATTCTGTGGGTTTTCTTTTAGTCTTATTGACTGTTTCCTTGGCTGTGCAAAAGCTTTTTTATCTTGTGGAAGTCCCAGTAGTTCGTTATTGCTTGTCTTTCCCTTGCCTCGAAAGATATATCTAGCAAGAAATTTCTGCAGGTGAGCCCAAAGAGGTTGCTGCCTATGTTCTGCTCTAGGATTTTGATGGAGTCCTGTATCAAATTTAGGTCTATCATCCATTTAGTATTTAACTTGTGTATGTCATATAGGAATGTTCCAGTTTCATTCTTCTGAATGGGCTTGTCCAATTTTCCCAATACCACTTGTTGAAGAGAATGTTTTCCCATTGGCTAATCTTTCCTGCTTACTTGACAATTGGTGGACCATCAAGTTGAGGGTCCATTTCTGGGCTCTCCATTCTGTTCCATGGGTCTATGTGTTTATTTTTGTGCAAGTACCATAATGTCTTGCTGACTACAGCTTTGTAATAAACCTTGAAGTCAAACATTGTGATGCCCCATGTTTGGATTCCTTTTTCAATGTCCCTCTGGCTATTCGGTGTCTTCTCTGATTCCATACAAATTTGAACTTTCTTTCTCCAGCTTTGTGAAAAATTCTGATGGTATTTTGATATAGATTACATTGAATATCTACAATGTTTGGATAATATAGATATTTTAACAAAATTTATCTTCCATTCCATGAGCATGGAATATTTTCCCCTGTGTATGTGTCTTCCTCAATTTCTTTCCTAAGTGTTCTATAGTTTTCAGAGTCCATTTCTTGACTGATCTGGTAGGTTTATGCTTCAATATCTTATAGGTTTTAATGTAATTTTAAATTGGATCAACTTCTTGATATCTCTTTCTGCTGTTTCATTGTTAGTGTATAGAAACGCAACAGCCTTCAGTACATTGAATTTCTATCCTGTGACTTTGCTGGATTCTTCCATCATTTCTTCCAATATTTGGCGGAATCTTTATGGTTTTCTACATACAGTATCATGTCCTTTCATGGAGACAGAGGAGTGAAAATTTTGATTCCTTCTTTCCTGATTTGAATGTCTTTTATTTCCATTTGATGTCTGATTGTTGACACTAGGACTTCATGGAACAATAGTGGTGAGAGTGGACATTCCCATTATGTTCTTGACCTTACTGGAAAAGCTCTTAATTTTTTTTTGTTGTTGCTGCTGCTGCTGTTGTTGTTTTGTTTTGTTTACATGATATTCACTCTCAACCTTTCATATGTGACTTAGGATATTGAGGTATTTTCTCTCTATTCTGACACATGGTGGGATCTTTTCGAGAAAGATGCTGTGTTTTTTCATGTGCTATTTCAGCATGTATTGGGAGGATCATATGGTTCTTTACTTATATTAGTGTGGCGTATCACAGGGATGGGCTTGCAGATATTGAAGCATTCCTGCAGACTAGAAATTAATCCCTCTTGGTTGTGTTGAATAATGCTTCTAATGTACACTTGGATCTTCTTGGCTAGTATCTTTGTGAGAATTTTCACATCCATATTCATCAGGGATTTTGGCCTATAATTCTCCTTTATGATGGAGTACTTGTCTGCTTTGGGGATCCAGGTTATTCTTGCTTCTTAGAATGAATTTGGAAGGTTTGTTGGCATATAGTTGTTTATCATATTCTTATACAATTGTTTCTATTTTATAGGGTTGGTTGTGATCTCTCCTCTTTCATTGAGGATTTTGTGTGCATTCTCTCTTTTTCATAAGTCTGACTAGGGGTTTCTCAATCTTGTTAGTTCTTTCAAAGAACCAGCTCTTTGTTTCAATTATATATTTTTTAACTTCTATATATTGTTTAGTGCTTTAATCTTGATTGTTATCATTTTTCTTCACCTTTTAGATTTTGGGTTTCTTTGCTGTCATTTTTTCAGCTGCTTTATATTACATTGTGTATTTCAGACTTGTTTAGTTTCTAAAAGAAGGCTATGTACTGTTTTTTCCTTCCCTCTTAGGTCAGACTTTGCTGCACCCCAAAGCTTTTGGACTGTTGTGGTTTTACTTTTCATTTCCTCCCAAGTATTTTAAATAGTCGTCCTAATTTTCTGGTTGTCCCATTCATTTTTTAGTAAGATGTTCTTTGGCCTCCATGTATTTGTGATTCTTCCAAATGTTTCCTTTTGGTTAACTTCAGGTATCTAAGCCATGAGGTCTGAAAAATGCATGGTATGATCTCAATCTTTGTGAACTGGGGGATAACTGATTTTTGACCCAATATGTGATCTATTCTGGAGAATGTTTCTTGTGCACTTGAGAAGGAGGTATGCTCTGTTGCTTTAGGATGAAATACTTTTAACATCTCTGTGCAGTTCATCTGGTCCAATGTGTTATTCAAAGCCCTTTTTTCATTGTCTAAGATAATGAACAGCTTAGACAAGATGTCCCTTGCTGTGAGTGTGGTGTTACATTACCCCGCTATTCTTGCATTATTATCAATGTGTGTATTTAATTTAGTTATTAACCAGTTTATATTTGTGTCTGCTCTCAAGATAGGAGCATCATCAATTGGAAGTGATAGATCTTCTTATTGCATAATCACCTTTATTATGTATATTTATTACACTTGTGGGTTTACAATCTATGTAGTGGACATCAAAAGCGATGTCCACTACCATTATAAATAGTTCTCCAGCCCTCATGTTGAATCTGGAAGTGTCTTTTATCTAAAATGAGTCTCTAGTACAGACCACATCAATGGGTTTTCTTGTTTTGTTTTGCTTTGTTTTATTCTTTCTTGATACCCTATGTCTTTTGGTAGGAACATTTTGCCTATTTACATTCTGAGTAATTATTGAAAAATATGAAGTTAGTGCCATTTAGAATGTGTAATGTCACTGTTTCTGTACCTTGTCTTTGTTCTCTGTGTGTGTGTGTGTGTGTGTGTGAATTGGGGTTCTCTCTCTCTCTACTCAAAGGAATCCCTTTAACATTTCTTATAGTGCTGGTTTATTGTTCATAAATTCCTTTCATTTTTGTTCATTCTAATGCTATCTCTCCCTTCATTCTGAATGACAGCCTTGGGGTATACATTTTTCATGGCTGCATAGTCTTTTTCCCCATTTAGCACATTGACTATATCATATCTGTGCTTTTTGGCCTGGTAAGTCTCTGTGGACAGGTCTGCTGCTAGCCTCATGTGTCTACCCTTGGAGGTGAAGGACCCCTTGTCCCAAACTTCTTTCAGTATTTTCTAGTTATATTTGAATATCAAACTTCAGTATTATATTTCTACGTGTTGATTTATTTTTACCAATTTTGAGAAGTATTCTCTGTGTCCCCTGGACATGATTGCCAGTATCCTTCCCTAGATTAGGGAGTTTCTCAGCTAGCTATATTGGTGAAATAAACCTTCTGCCCTTTTCTCCTGGCCATCAACTCCTGGGACCACTCTAATAAGAATATCATTTCAGTTTATGGAAATCTCAAGTACTCGAAGTCTCCCTTCATGATCTAATAATTTTCTTTCTCTCATTTTTTCAGCATTTTATTTTCCATCATTTTTGTCTTCTGTATCACTGGTTCATATTTCCCCCTCATTCAACCCCTTTGTATACCCTCCACTTGAACTATGGACCTGAGTAGGTATTAGTTCTTTGATGTCTACAGTAAGGGATTTTCTAGAGCCTTCTATGCTTGTTTCAAGCCCAGTTACTATCTTTATAATCATTGTTTTTAGTACTAGTTCAGAGATCTTACTTATATCCATATTGATTCAATCCCTGGGAGTGAGTACTGTCTCCTGTTCATTCTTTTGGGGTGAATTTCTCCATCTCCTCATTTCACTTTGAAAACAATCGTGAAAGCAAAAGCAACCATAAAAACAATGACAGCAGAAAAAACAAGCATAACAAAAAATGAAAACCAAAACAAACAATGAAGAATACAAAAAACTAGACCTGCTATGTGTTTGGGACTGTTATTTAAAAGAAACTAGATGCCAAAATAAGAAGAAAAGAAAAAAAAAAAAGAAATAAAGAAAGAATGAAAAAAAAAAAAAGAAAATCTTAAATATGTAAAACAACTTAATGAAAAGATCTAAAAAAAGATATATATGTACATAACTTATATGTAAAAATAAATATCAAAATAATAAAAAATGAAAAAGAAAAAAAACAAAAAAAAAACACTGAATAATACAAATGGATCACGTCAAATGCATTTGCAGCATCAACTAAGAGGACTATGTGGTTCTTCTCTATACTCTGACTGATTTGTTCTATCACATTGATTAATTTGTGAATGTTGAATCACCCTTGCATCCCAGGGATGAATCCCACTTGGTCATTGTGGAAATCTTTTTAATGTACTGTTTGATCCTATTAGCTAGGATCTAGTTGAGTATCTTAGCATCCATATTCATCAGGAATATTGGTCTGAAATTCTCCTTTTTGGTGGAGTCTTTGCCTGGGTTGTGGATCATGATAATGCTGATTTCATAGAAAGAGTATGAAATTTTTCAGCATCTGTTCCTGATTAAATCGCTTCAAAGTATAGGGATAGAGGGAATATTTCTCAACTTCATAAAATCTATCTATGAAAAACCCACGGTGAATATTATTCTCAATGGGTAAAGGCTGACAGCTTTCCCTTTGAGATCAGAAACACAAGGATGTCCACTCCTGCCACCGCTGTTCAACATAGTACTAGAAGTCCTAGCAACAGCAGTCAGACAACAACAACAAAAAGAAATAAAAGGTATTCAAATTGGCAAAGAAGAAGTAAAACTCTCTCTTCACATATGGCATTATACTTTATATGGAAAACCCAACAGAATCCACCCTGAAAGTACTAGAACTTAGAGAGTAATTCAGTAATTGGGCAGGATACAAAATCAATGTACAGAAATCAGTTGCTTCCTTCTACACTAACAATGAAAATGTCGAAAGGGAAGTTAGAGAATTGGAGTTGGAGAACTAAGGCTTGAACCTGAACAAGGTCCATACATGGCAGAGAAGATAGGACTATACACTTCCATTGATCATTTCCACGGGGTGGAATCTACCATATCTCAAGACTGGTGGCAGGAATTAATTTTATTTTATTTAATCCTGACCAAAATCTCTTGAGGTTGAGACAACCATCAATATGACTACGGAGAGTTGCTGATGATAAATCAAGTTTCAGAGATTTAAGGATTTCCTGTCTTTGGATTTCCTGTCTTAACATAGATGGTAAATAGATGCAGGTATTTGTATATTAAATTTGTATTTAAAAAGAATCTTACCTTAACACTAAATATTTTAGACAACATTTATGAAATAAAACTGGTTATTTATAACTACTCAAAACTAAATAGAAATTAAGAGAAATATATAAAAGTTATGAATTAAAATGTACTGAAGATGAAACAGAGTTGAGGGTGCATACAAGTTATTTATGCCTCAATAAATTGGTTTAGTTCTTCTATATTGTCATTTCATGATATTTTGTGTTTCTTCTCATTTTCAGTCTTAATCGTATACTGTCTTGTTCCCTGCAAAAATACAACTTTAATCAATAGTGTAGAGAAAACACTTCAATTCCAGATCCTCTCAACACTTCAATTCCAGATCCTCTCAATGTACTCTAATCCATGTCCTGCCGCAATACCAAAGTTGCCCTAGATGGTTTTTCTTAAAAAGATCAATTTCCTCTTTATTATCTCCTCTATAGGTTGCTTTGTAAATGTATATATTCAGTTTATTCCGACATCATAATGAGGAAGGAAGGTCCTCTAAATAATGTCACTTATACATAATTTGCATATTGCCATTTTGAATTTAATTTAATAATATTTAATAAGCATTATCAATATTACAGATATTCATTTTCCTATGTTTCCCATGTTCTTATTCAATTGCAAATTAGACTTGAAAAACCTCTCACTCTATTGATTCACATATTTACAGAATAAAGCGATTTTTCAAATATAGGATCATTATGATAAAGATGAAAAGTGAATTCCATGTGGTGAGAAGTAATTTAGTTAAAACTATATAGTGATCCAATGGCAAATCTGGAAATGTGTCCTCTAGATACCAGAAAATGTAGAATTTTCTTCTGAAGCAAACGAGTCTCAATAAAAGATCATTCGGATCACTAAATAAGTCTGGTCGCAATCAATTTTGTCTGATTATGGCATAGTTGCAACAAGAATGTGCATTTAACAACAAATTTATATTGTTTTGCCTAAAATTTTATAAGAAATCTCAGACTAAACTTTAATAAGCATCTGAATTTTAAAAAAAAAATCACCACTAATTTTCATATAAATTGGGGTTGCTTCTTCTCTTTTCAAGAACTCTCATAATTTTGTGTGAAATTTACCAAAATAAATTTCTTTACTCACTTATAGGGGAGGAGTTCTCCAAAAGACCTATCAGAACTTTTTCCACAGGACTGCCATGAACCTACAGGCTGCACAAAGCCAAGCTCGGTTCTTTGAAAAATGTGTTCATACTTGTATCTGTATGCCCGTAGATAATTATTTTGCACTGCTATCAGTTATCTAGACTTTACGGTATTGTGAAATGACTTCCCTAGAATGAATCAGGTTACCAAGAGGACAATCCTCTGGAGTCCAGCCAAGCACGGTTCCCTACAGTATCTCTGCAATGAGTCATACATGAAATTTTTCATGCCTACTAATGTTTCCACAACAGTCTCTATTAAGAAGGACAAACAGTACAGAGTTCAGAATGCTTTTGTCACTGAGGAATTAATGTTCATTTTAAATATTTAAGCAATGTGTATTTTTAATTTGTTTAGATAATTATAGAACTTGTGAGCCCAAGGATTTTACTGTTCACAGAGATCTAAAATGCACAGTATTTGTATGTGCATATATCTGTGTGCTTCTATATATGCCTTCAGGAAATATCACAACAGTGAATCAGAACTGGTAAATAAGTAAGTATGTAGACAGATATATGGAGAGTTATCTGATTTATCAGTATATACTTGGAGTTTGGATTAAGATTGAAGTGAATTTTATTTTGCTTTATTGCAAAACATGCTGCAGATTTTTGGAGCCAATGCTAGATCTAATTCTAGCTGTCACTTACTAGAAATATAAACTTGGATTAGTGAATTCAACTCTTTGAGCCTTACCTCATCAGGAGAGCAGATCAAAATCATGAGATATGATCTCATACTTCTTAGAATTGCTATTAACAGTAATTGAAAAAATTGTGTGTGTTGGAGAGAATGTGGAGAAAATACAACACTTGCACACTATTGATGTGAATATAAATTAGTACAGCCATTATAGAAAATAGTATAGAAGTTCTTCAAATAGTTAAAAGTAAAACTATCATATGTTCCTACAATCCCACTTCTAGATATATACTCAAAGGAAATAAAATGATATGAAATCAAATTTGAAGCTATACTTTACTCTTGTAATCATTGTTGCAGTGTGACTCATAATAGATAAAATATGGAAATTAATTTTACATATTCATTGACAAATAAATGGAAAAATGAAATAACAGCAACATGGATGAACCTGGAGGATATTAAGAGAAGTGAAATGAGCCAGACACAGAAAGGCAACACGTTATAATTACAATGTATATGAAATCTAATAGTCAGTTTTTAGTAATAAAGAGTAGATTGGCAATTGACAGTGACTAAAGGCAGGGAAAATTGGGAAGATGTGGGTCAAATGCTAAGTTTCCAGTATACATGTTGAATAAGTTATATTCACAGCAATTTATATATAGTTAACAACATTGCATATTGGAAATTTTCTGTTTCTGTAGATCTCATCAGTTGGTAGTGTTCTTACACACACACACACACACACACACGCTAAGTGAATTGGTGGATATGCACTTTGCAGTAATTATTAGAAAGTGTAAGTATCTTAAATGAAGCTATGCACCCTACATATACAAAACTTTTGTCAATTATACCTAAATAAATCTGAAGAAAAAAACAAAAAAAAATGACAAGACTGGATGGTATAATTTATACTGGATATGTCAAATCTGAGTGGCATGAGTGATACATGCACAGTAGCTGTGACATTTTTTTTTTTTTTTTACTATCTTCACCATTGCCACTGAAATCAGCATAGTTACCATCATACATTTTTATCCATACACATGCCATCCTTGGATTTCTCAGGGACATTGTACCCAAAAAGTTGCAATACACTCATTGATTTTCACAAAGTACCCTACTTTGCTATCACAAATGTAACTTTTACAGCACTGGAAAGTGAGTGACAGGCAAAGAATATTTTATTTCATTTTCTTATTTCTATTTTTTTAAGTTAACTTTTTAAAAAAAGATTGTGCTTATTTATTTCACAGAAAGCACAAGCAAAGCAGCAGGAAAGGGATAAGCAGGCACCCCACCAATCAAGGAGTCAGATGCAGGGTTTACTAACAGACCCTGGGATCATGAGCTGAGCCTAAGGCAGAAGTTTAACCAACTTAGCCCTCCAGGCATTATATGTATGTATGTATGTGTATATATATGTATGTATGTATGTATATGTATGTATATATATGTATGTATGTATGTGTATATATATATATATAATATAAATATTATATATATATATATATATATAATAGTTAAATACAGAAAGAAGTACACTTTGGACCCATTCATCTCCTTCATATATGGACATGTCCATAGATTGACAAAGAAAGTTTATATTTTTGAATAAAGATGCAAAGTATGTCCAAAAAACCCGCTGTTGTATTTCCCTTTTTGTTTGTTTCCATGTACATTTTTTTAATTTTTTATCCACAAATTTTAAAATAATTTTATTTGCATTTTAATTTTTTATTTTTTCAGCATAACAGTATTCATTATTTTTGCACCACACCCAGTGCTCCATGCAATCCGTGCCCTCTACAATACCCACCACCTGGTGCCCCCAACCTCCCACCCCCCACCCCTTCAAAATTCTCAGATCGTTTTTCAGAATCCATAGTCTCTCATGGTTCACCTCCCCTTCCAATTTCCCTCAACTCCCTTCTCCTCTCCATCTCCCCTTGTCCTCCATGCTATTTGTTATGCTCCACAAATAAGTGAAACCATATGATAATTGACTCTCTCTGCTTGACTTATTTTGATTTCTTCCTTTATTTCTTTGTTGACTCATTTATTGTTTAGTAGCATGCTATTTAACCTCCATATATTTGTGGTCTTTCCAGGTTGTTTTTTTGTGGCTGATTTCTAGTTTTATAGTGTGATGTGATGTTCAGAAAAGATGGATGGTATTAGGTTGATCTTTTCAAATTTTTTAAGCTTGCTTCTGTGGTCTAAAATATGATTTATTCTGGAGCAAGATCTGTGTGCCCTTGAAGAGAATGTGTATTTTGCTGTTTTAGGATGAAATGTTCTGAATATATTTGTTAAATTCATCTGGTCCAATATATATTTCAATGTCACCCTTTCCTTACTATTTGTCTATGCTGGTGATTTGCCCATGAATGTAAGGTTATGAAAGTCATTCACTATTATTCTATTACTATGAATTTCTTTCTGTATGCTTGTTATTAGCTATATTATATATTTGGGTGCTCCAATGTTGGGTGTATAAAACTTTACATTTGTTAAGTTTTTGGTTGGATTGTCCCCTTTAGTGTTATATAATGTCATCTTTTTTTTTCCCTTTTCTCTTATTATTTGTTTTAAAGTCTATATGTTTGATATAAGTGCTGCTATTGCAGCTTTCCTTTGACATTATTTTGTGTAAAATAATTCTCCATCCTTTCACTTTCTTTTTTATTATTTTTATTATTTTTTTTTATTTTTTCAGTGTAACAGTATTCATTATTTTTGCACCACACCCAGTGCTCCATGCAATCCATGCCCTCTATAATACCCACCACCTGGATCCCCCAACCTCCCACCCCCTGCCCCTTCAAAATCCTCAGATTGTTTTTCAGAATCCATAGTCTCTCATCGTTCACCTCTCCTTCCAATTTCCCTCAACTCCCTTCTCTCCATCTCCCCTTGTCTTCCATGCTATTTGTTATGCTCCACAAATAAGTGAAACCATAAGATAATTGACTTTCTCTGCTTGACTTATTTCACTTAGCATAATCTCTTCCAGTCCTGTCCATGTTGCTACAAAAGTTGGGTATTCATCCTTTCTGATGGAGGCATAATACTCCATAGTGTATATGGACCACATCTTCCTTATCCATTTGTCCGTTGAAGGGCATCTTAATTCTTTCCACAGTTTGGCGACCGTGGCCATTGCTGCTATAAACATGGGGGTACAGATGGCCCTTCTTTTTACTACATCTGTATCTTTGGGGTAAATACCCAGTAGTGCAATTGCAGGGTCATAGGGAAGCTCTATTTTTAATTTCTTGAGAAATCTCCACACTGTTCTCCAAAGTGGCTGCACCAACTTGCATTCCCACCAACAGTGGAAGAGTGTTCCCCTTTCTCCACATCCCATCCAACACATGTTGTTTCCTGTCTTGCTAATTTTGGCCATTCTAACTGGTGTACGATGATATCTCAATGTGATTTTAATTTGAATCTCCCTGATGGCTAGTGATGGTGAACATCCTTTCACTTTCAATCTGCATGTGTGTTTAGATGTAAAATAAACTAAATGAAGAGGGTGTTGCTCAAAAACCCTACTCATAGAACTAGGTGTCCATGCATGGCAGAGTTCACATGACCAGGACATCACAGTAGACAAGTTTGATGACTCTGGTTTGGCAATTTAGATATCCAGTGTATATACTGTGTGGACAAACGTGTCAATAAGGTCTATTTTCCATGATCCTGTTTCATCAGAACACAAACTCTTTTGCTCATATGAATTGGATAGTGAAGAGAGAAAAATAATAATATAATAACCATAGCCATAGAGGACAAGAGTAACCATTCTGCACCAGCTAAAATACTGTTGAAGAAGCTGTGACCTCCACAGTCAATGAAAGGAATAAACGTTTGCCAAAGAAATCCTCAGAAGCCACCTTGTGGACAATGGAGAAGACATATTTCAGGTTCATGAAGGGAGCAAAGTAGAAAACACATGTTTGTGTGAAGATGGGTGTCCAGGAGGATAAGGATGATCATGACAAGCTGCCAAAGAAAGCCATGAAGAAAATGATTATAATGAAAGTGAAAAGAAACAAGCCAAAACTTGATGATGTAAATAACCCCACAAAAGGAAATCTCTTAATATTTGGTTGTAATTTTCAATTTTCTATTCTCTATTTTTTTTCCTTTTTGCTGAAGGAGAAAAACTCATGTGTAGTAAATAAAGAAATATGAGGATTTTACTTATTTTTCTTCAGGTTCTTTGAGGCTAATTGTGAAGTTTTCATGAAATACTCATTTCTCACATATGCCCACCCCCCCGGTGATGAGTACTGGGTGTTACACGCAACTAAAGAACCATTGAACACTACATCAAAAAACTAATGATGTACTGTATAATGAGTATGATAATCATGAGTATAATGTACTGTATGATGTACTGTATGTTGAATAATAAAAAAACAATACTCATTTCCCTAAATAATAAAAATATATTATTTGAGAAAAAAGTTATATGTAGTTCACAAAATCACACTGTGAGGTGGTAAGTATATTTATTCATAATCTGTAAATAATCCATAATGCAATCAAAATGAAATATCTATACCTACTTGAAGAGGACATGAATAATTATGTGCTTTTCTTATATTGATATATCAAAAGTATCAAATATCAAATATATGAATTAAACATAAAAAGAGTTCTCATTGAAAGAACACATACAGAATATCAATTCCAATGAATATGGACTTGGTTCATTCTATTTTTTATACCACTTAGGCTATGAATTCATTAAAATGAAAAATCTCTCAGCAAGAATTCAATCATATCCACTAAATATTCATTCATAATGTTGACAGAGAAGACAGTATTGTTAATCTCCATCACCTATTTAACCCTTCTCCTCCAAACACATCACCTCTGGTAACCAACATTTTGTTCTCTATATTTAAGAGACCGTTTCTTGTTGTGTCTATCACACTCTTTTTATCCTCCATTAATTATTGTGCTTCTTATTTTCCACATATGTATGAAATCCTATGATATTTGTCTGTTTTCTGATGTACTTGTTTCATTAAGCATGATAATCTGATTTACTTATTTCACTGAAGAAGATACTCTCCAGCCCCACCCATGTCACTGCAAATAGCAAGATTTCATTCTTTTTAAATTTTATGGTTGAGTACATTCTTTATGTATTATTATATGGACAATTGGTGTGTTTCTATAATTTGGCTTTTGTAGATAATGTTACAGCATTGGATTGCATGTATCAGTTTGATTTAGCATTTGTGTGTTCTATGGATAAATATCTAGTGGTGCAACTACTATACTATAGAGTAGTTGCAATTTTAACTTTTGAGGAACCTTCCATAGTCACTGTAGAAATTTGCATTCCCACCAAAAGGTCAAGATGATCCCCTTTTTCCACATCCTCACCAACACCTGTTTTATCTTCTGTTGTTAATTTTAGCCATACTTTCAGGTGTTTGTTGATATCTCACTGCAGTTTTGATTTTCATTTCCCCGATAAGGAATGATTTTGAACATCTTTTCATGCCTGTAAGCAGGGTTTAAGTCCCCTGTGGAAAAATTTGCACTCATGTGTTCTGCCCATTTTTTAATTGGATTCCAATTTTGTTAGGTGTTTGGTTTTATGAGTTCCTTTAATGATTTGGATATTAAGCCTTTATCTGATTGTCATTTTCAACTAACTTTTCCCACTCAATAGTTTGTTTTTTCATTTTGATGATAGGATCCTCCACTGTGCAGAAGTTTGTTGTTGTTGTTTTTGTTGATGGTGATAATGATGATGAAGTACCATTAGTTTATTTTTGCTTATGTTTCCTTCTCTCAGGAGACATATTTAGTAGGAAGTTTTTATGGATGAAGACATAAAGGTTAATGCATGTCCTCTTCTCTAGGATTTTGATGGTTTCCTGTTGCACATTTAGGTCCCCAGGCCATTTTGGATTTATTTTTGTGTATGGTTTAAGAAATTGGTCCGGTTTCATCCTTCTGTATGTTACTGTAGAGTTTTTCCAAGACCAATTCTTGGAGAGGGACTTTTATCCATTGAATACTCTATCCTGCTTTGTTGATTAGTTGACCATATAATCATGGGTTTATTTCTGGGTTTTCTATTCTATTCCACTGATTAATGTGTCTATTTTTATGCAACTACCATACTGTTATGGTCAATACAGCTTTGGAATATAACTTTCAATCCAGAAGCATGATGTCTCCAGTTTTGTTTTTCTTCAACATTCCTTTGGCAAGTTGAGGCCTTTTGTGTTTCCATACAAATTTTAGGGTTGTTTGGTCAGGTTCTGTGAAAAATGGCCTTGCTATTTGACAGAGAAGACAATTTTTGAATGCATAAAGAAATTTATGCTAAATGAGTTTAACCCATTTATTCTGCTTCCAGAAAATGAACCCAAATGAACCCAGAAAATTAGTCTACAAAAACTCTTACTTGTATTGATTAGTTTCAGTCATTCAGAAATCTTTGACACTTAAGCATTAACATTAATTTTATTGCATATAGATGAAAAGTGATAGCATCTGTCTGAACTATCATACATGTGTGAAAGTAAGATTTAGTCTTACTCTTGGTCCATTTTCGTATACAGAAGTGAAATCTCAGATATGGACTTTAAAAGAACATCTCACTAAAATCCTGAACAACTGTCAAAAAATATGCTAAGTTGAAATAACATTCTATGATTGGTATCAGCATTTGTAACATATACATTGTAACATATACATTTGTAAAATATACGACATTCACGAAGTAGGAGTGACTTATCATTACCTGAAAAGGTATGTTTGCTCTCTGTCTCATGAGAGACAATTAAAAAAAAAAAATACTGTTGTTAGCCACCACAAACTCCCTTTAAAATCACTATTTGAATATGGATATTCATTCTACCTGAACAGTAGTTGATGACACATGTATTTGATAAGTTGTTTTAAGTCCAAATAAAGTTGATTTTTTATTAAATTTATATATTTTACGTTTTCTTTTTAGAGACGTGTTTTTTTTAGTTCTGCTTTTTTTTATATTCTCCCTGGCTCCCTTAAAAAACCCAATAGTTCATTTCTGGCCTTTACTAAGTGGACTCAGAGAGTCTTCCCCCATATTAATTGCCAATAAATACTATTTCAAGGTGAGTAGGGGGACCCTAGGCTTGTTTGTCCCATGAACACAAGTTTTAAAACAACAACAGCAAAAACAAACAAACAAACAAACAAAAATCAAACCATCTTAAATAACCCAGAGATTGACTTGAAGCCTAGGAGAACAGACTTCACAACTGAAGGGGAAGAAGAGACTACATCAAAGAAAGCATATGGAGAAACCTGATTTGGTGAAGAAATGAGTTGAGGGTGCTGCAGATGGGAGAGAGTCATATTCACAGAGAAGGGCAAAAGAGAGATGAGCATACAAAGAAACACCCAAGGAGAACTTTCCACGAAACTTTAAATGGTAGTGTTTGACTTTCTTGGATTCCTATAAATAGTGGTATTTAAAGCCTGAAATTTTAAAAGTCAGTGGGTTTGGCTGGGCTAGGGCATTGAAGGAAGTGCCCTTCAAGTGAAAAGGAAGCAGAGAATTCACCTTGGGGTAGACAGTATGGAAACAGCAATCTGAAGAGCACCTGGGACACGTGGAGAAATTATTCACTCTGAGAGGAAACCTTCATTAAGATACTTCTCCAGGAAGAAAGGAACTGGCACCAGCCTTTTCACCCCCTCACCTTGCAGCTGAATGGCAGAGCTATCTTCAGGAGTGTCCGAATGTCAGTTATGGTTGCCTTACTTAACCACACCAAGTGATCCTCCTGTGATCTTGTGAGACTGCATTCTCAGTCAACCTTGACTCAGTCACAGCAGGTTAGGCAACTCCCCCTGAAGACCAGCTCAGACCCCTACCCACACCTTATCTGACCAGAGAGTTGTACAAGGTCTCAATTCTGGTAGAGGTAGTAGAAAGTCTCATATCATAAGCAGACCAGAGCACCCTAGTTAAAACTTGCCACTCTCTGGCCAAAGACCAAACATGGCCAAAGGAGGCAGTTATAACCTTTTCAGATGACTTACCTGAAGGATAGAAGAGCTGAACCCCATAGGAGAATGAATGGACCATACAAAAAAGACACAACCTGAAGTTTCAGACCCTGGGCTATACATGACTTCTTCTTCATAAGGCCAATATTTTCTGGAACAGGAGACATAAATGTTTTTTTTTTTCTAATATAGAGAGAAAGGCAAAAACGTAGTAAAAAAGTAAAGACAGTGACACCAGAATTGCTTAGTTGGAAAAGACTCTGACTCATTTTCTGCTTGGGTCATGATATCAAGATCCTGTGATCAAGCCTTATGGAACTCAGTGGGGATTATGCTTCTCATCCTTTCTCAACTTCTCCCTCTACCCTTCTCCCCTCACACTCCCTCCCCCTCAAATAAGTAAATAAATCTTTTGGGGGGAAAAAACCACAAACAACAAAAAAGAATTTAAAAAAAAGGAAGACACAGGAATTTTTCACAATGAAGAATAAGATAAGGCCACAGCTGGAGTTCTAAGTGAATAGATACAAGTAACATGCCTGATGGAGAACTTAAAGCAACAATAATAAGGATACTCACTGTATGTGAGAAAATAACAGGAGACATCAGTGTGATCCTTACCACAGAGACAAACAGATTAAAAAACTGTGATGAGGAGTGCATTAAGTGATATTAGACACGTGCTTAATGTAATGAAGTGCAGGCTGGAAGAAGCAGAGGAACCACCAGTTAGTCACCTAGAAGAGCAAGTAATGACAACTAATGAAGCTGAACAAAATAAAGGAAAAAGAATTAGACAGCACAAGAATAGATTTAGGGCCATTTAGAGTCCATCAAACATAACACTGTTTATATAATAGGGGACACTGAAGAAGAGAGAACAGAGGGCAGAAATTTTGTTTAAAGTTATAATCATGGGGCTCCTAGGTGGCTCAGTGGGTTAAGCCTCTGCCTTCAGTTCAGGTCATGATCTCAGGGTCCTGGGATCGAGTCCCATATCAGGCTCTCTGCTCAGCAGGAAGCCTGCTTCCCCCTCTCTCTGCCTGCCTCTCTGCCTACTTGTGATCTCTTTCTGTGAAATAAATAAATAAAATCTTAAAAAAAATAAAGTTATAATCACTGAAAACTCCCCTAATCTGGGAAAAGAAAAAAAAAATGTTCAAATACAGGAGGCTCAAAGAATTCATATCAAAATCAATAAAAGCAGCCAAACCAAGACATATTTTATTTATTATAAAAAATACAGGACTAAGGCAAAAATCTTAAATCACCAGTAGAAAAGAAGACCTTAACTTATGAGGAGAAACACAGAAGTCCAGCTACAGATTTTTCCACAGAAACATTTGCAAGACAGAAAGGAGTGGAATTATATATTCAATGAACTCACTAGGAGAAACCTGCAAGGCTATCATCCAGAATAGAAGGGATAAAAAGTTTCCTAGAAAAATATAGGCTAAAGGAGTTTGTAATCACATAACCATCTCTTCATGAAATATAAGCATAGAGACCAAATATGACAAAGGAAGGGTTAGAGAAAATCACCAGAAACAATGAAAAGAGAAGTAATAAAATAACAATGAATACATATTTATATATTGATTAATGTTTACTCTGAATGTAACTAGACTAAGTGCTCCAGTCCAAATACATAAAGAAAGAATGGATAAAGAAACAAGATCAATCAATATGCTGCCAATAAGAGATGCGTTTAGACCTAAAGTCATCTAAGGATTGAAAGGGTATTTACAAGTTCCTGGGTGGTGTAGTGGATTATGCCTCTGACTTGTTTTTGGCTCAGATCGTGATCTCATGATCATGAGATCAAGGTCCTTGTCTGGCACCATACTCAGCATGGAGTCCACTGGGGTTTCTCTCTTCCCTCTCCCATTGTCCCTCCCCTGATTTCTTTCCCTTTCTCACTTGCAAATAAACAAACAAATAAATAAGTGAGGGCATTGAGTAGTATTTATCATGCAATTGGATGTCAAATTTAAAATGGAGTAACAATACTTATACTGCATAAATGATACTTAAAAATGAATTTAACATGTGACAGAGAACACTTTGTCATAAAAAAGGATCATCCACAAGACGTTATACTTACAAATTTTTATAACATATTCCAACATGGGAGTATCCAAATATATAAAATAATTTATAACAAATCTAAAAGAACTCATTGTCTATAACAAAATAAGAGTACGTGAATTTGTACACTTGGGTTGCTCAGTCAGTTAAGCATCTGACTTAATTTCAGCTCAGGTCATGATCTCAGGGTCATGAGATTGAGCCACACACCTGGCCCCCTGCTCAGCAGGGAGACTGCCTGAGATTTTCCCTCTGAACCTCTGCCAACTCAGTCTTCCTCTCTCCTTCTCTCTGTCAAAGAACTAAATAAATATTAAAAAATGAATAGGAAACATTAACACTCCATTTACAATAATGGATAGATCATCTAAACAGAAAATCAACAAGGAAACTGTGACTTTGAAAGACACACTTGAACAGATAGGCTTAACAAATATATTCAGAACATTCTATCCTAAAACATCAGAATTCACTTTCTTTTTAAGTACCCATGAAACAATCTCTAGAATAGTTCACATATTAGGTCATAAACAGTCCTCAACAAATACAAAAGGACTGATGATATACAATGCACCTCTTCTGACATTAAGAACCAAGGAATCAAAAACAAAGCAAAATCTGGAAAGACCACAAATAATTGGTGTTAGAAACATGCTTGGGGCACCTGTATGCCTCAGTGGGTTAGGCTTCTGTCTTTGGCTCAGGTCATGATCTCAGGGTCCTGGGACTGAGCCCTGCATCAGGCTCTCTATTCAACTGGGAGCTTATCCCCCACCACCCCACCTGCCTCTCTGGCTAGTTTCAATCTCTGTCTGTAAAATAAATAAATATAATCTTCAAATTAAAAAAAAAAGAAACATACTACTAGGCCACCTGGTTGGCTTAAGCAGTTCTGTGTAGTCCTTCATCTCAGGTCATGATCTCAGAGTCCTGGGAATGAGCCCTTCCCTGGGTTCTGGGAGACTGTTTCTCCTCCCTCTGCCTGCCTCTCCTCATGCTCGTTCTCTTTGTCTCTCTCTCTATCAAACAAATAGAAAAACAAACAAACAGAAAACATGCTACTATACAATAAAAGGGTCAATCAGAAATCAAGGAAGAAATCAAAATACATGGAAACAATTGAAAATGAAAAAAAAAAGTCTAAAATATTTGGGATGTTGCAAAGGCAGACCTAAGAGGGAAGTAAATTGCAATACAGACCTATCACAAGAATCAAGAAAAATCTCAAGTAAATAACCAATCTTATAACTAAAGGAGCTAGAAAAAAAAAAAAAAAAAAAAAAAAAAAAAAAAAAAAAAAAAAAAAAAAAACAAGAAATGAAAACAACCAGCAGGGGGAAGGAAAAAATAAAAATTAAAGCACAAACAAATGATACAGAAACAAAAAATAAAATAAAAATTAAACTTAAATAAAATTAACCAGGGAAATTCAAATCAAAACCACATTGAGGTACCACCTTATAGCAGTTAGAATGGCCAAAATTAATAACACATGAAACAACAAGTGTTGGAAAGGATGTGGAGAAAGGGTAACCTTCTTGCACTGTTGGTGGGAATGCAAATTGGTGCAGCCACTTTGGAAAATAGTGTGGAGATTCCTTCAAAAACTAAACATAGAGCTACACTATGACCCTGCAATTGCAATACTGGGTGTTTACCTCAAAGATATAGATGCAGTGAAAGGAAGGTCCATCTGTACCTCAATGCTCATAGCAGCAATGGCCACCATCAACAAACTGTGGAAAGAGCCAAGATGCCCTTCAACAGATGAATGGATAAAGAAGATATGGTACATATATACAATGGAGTACTATGCCTCCATCAGAAAGAATGAATACCCAACTTTTGTGTCAACATGAACAGGACTAGAGGAGATTATGCTGCGTGAAATAAGTCAATCAGAGAGGGCCAATTACCATCTGGTTTCATTTACTTGTGGAGCATAAGGAATATCACAGAGAACATTGGGAGGAGATGAGAAGTGAGTTGAAGGAAATCAGAGGAGGAGATAAAGATTGAGAGACTGTGGAATCTGAGAAACAAACAGGATTTTGGAGGTGAGGGGGTGGGGGGGTTGGGTGAATCTGGTGATGGGTATTAAGGAGGGCACATTTTGCATGCAGCACTGGGTTTGATGCCTGGACAAGGAATCATGGAACACTAAAAATAAAACAAAATTAATTTAAAAAAATCAATAAAACTAGGAGCTAGTTCCTTGGAAAAATAATATTCATAAGCCTCTAGCTGGACTTATCAAAGAGAGAAAAGATCCAAATATTTGTTATCACAAATGAGAGAGGAGAAATAACCAACATGGAAATCTAAAGTAATAATAATAATAATAATAATAATAATAATAATAAAATACTATGAAAACCATAAGCCAAGAAATTAGAGAACCTTAATAAATGCTTAGAAATGATAAACTATGAAAACTGTAACAAAAATTGTAAACTTGAACTATACAATAACCAGCAATGAAATGAAATCAGTAATCAAAAATTCTCAACAAATGGATGTCCAGAATCAGATGGCTTCACAGGTGCATTCTACCAAACATTTAAAGAAGATTTAATATGGCTTACTCTTAAACTATTCCAAAATAGAGAAAAGTAGAAAAACATTAAAGTTTATTCTAAGAAGTGAGCATTATTCTGATAACAAAAACGGATAAACATACCATTAAAAAAAAGAACTGTACCCCAATTTATTGGATGAATAGAGAAGCAAAATTCTCAATAAAATACTAGCAAATCAAATTCCAAAATACATTTAAAAAAAGTCATTTACTGGGCTGCCTGGGTGGTTCAATTGATTAAGCATCTGCTTTCAGCTCCCATCATGGTCCCAGGGTCCTTGGATCCAGCCTCACAACTGGCTCCCTGCTCAGCGAGAAATTCTGCCTCTCCATCTGCCTCTCCACCTGCTAGTATGCTCCCCCTAACTATCTGTCCAATAAAATAAAATAAATAAAATACTTAAATACATAAAATAAATAAATGAAATAAAATACTTAAAACATTTACCATGAGTAAGTGGGATTTATTCCTGTTTTGCAATGATGACTCAGTATTCACAAATCAGAGTGATGCATCACATTAATAAAATAATGGATAAGAACTGTATGATCCTTTCAATAGATGCAAACAATTTTTGGAAAAAAGACAGAATCCAGTTATGGTAAAAACCCTTGTTAAAACAGGTTTAGAGGGAACAAACCTCAATAGAGGCCATGTATGACAACCCCAGAACTAATATCATCCTCAAAAGAAATACTGAGAGCTCTTCCTCTAAAGTCAAGTGCAACAGAGGAATGCCACTCACAGCTCTTATTTAACATACTGCTGGAAGTCTTGCCACAACAGACAACACAAATATATAAAAGGCATCTGGGAGGGACACCTGGGTGGCTCAGTTGGTTAAGCAGCTGCCTTCGGCTCAGGTCATGATCCCAGCGTCCTGGGATCGAGTCCCACATCGGGCTCCTTGCTTGGCAGGGAGCCTGCTTCTCCCTCTGCCTCTGCCTGCCATTCTGTCTGCCTGTGCTCCCTCGCTCTCCTCTCTCTCTGACAAATAAATAAAATCTTTAAAAAAAAAAAAAAGGCATCTGGGAGGGAGGATTCAAGATGGCGGAGAAGTAGCAGGCTGAGACTACTTCAGGTAGTGGGAGATCAGCTAGATAGCTTATCTAAAAATTGCAAGCACCTACAAATCCAACAGGATATCGAAGAGAAGAAAAGCAACTCTAGAAACAGAAGATCAAACACTTTTTGAAAGGCAGGACTGGCAGAGAAGAGAATCCAAAGTGACGGGAAAATAGACCACGGGTGGAGGGGCCGGCTTCCAGCAAGTGGTGGAGCAACGGAGCACAAAATCAGGACTTGTAAAAGTCTGTTCAGCTGAGGGACATCGCTCCAGAGGCTTAACCGAGGTGAAGCCCACGCGGGGTCAGCGTGGCCTCAGGTCACGCAGGGTCACAGAAGGATAGGGGGTGTCTGAGTGTCGCAGAGCTTACAGGTATTAGAACGGGGAAGCCGGCTACAGAGAGAGAGCTGAGGAGTAAGCTCTAAGCTCGGGGTGACCTTGAACTGGTCACAGGCTCGGTCAGCTCAGAGCGCGGCCTGAGGCCAGGGTGACAGGAGTAATTGGGCGCTGTTCTCTGAGGGCGCACTGAGGAGTGGGGCCCCGGGCTCTTGGCTCCTCTGGGCCAGAGACTGGGAAGCCGCCATCTTCATTCCCATCCTCCGGAACTCTACAGAAAGCACTCAGGGAAAAAAAGCTTCCAAAAGCAAACCCCAGCGGATTACTCAGACCTGCCCCTGGTAAGGGCTGTGCAACTCCGTCTGGGGCAAAAACGCTTGAGAATCACTACAACAGGCACCTCCCCCAGAGGATCAACAAGAAACCCAGCCAGGACCAAGTTCACCTACCAAGGAGTGCAGTTTCAGTACCAAGGAGAGCAGCGGAATTCCAGAGGAGAAGAAAGCAGAGCACGGAACTCATGGCTTTCTCCCCATGATTCTTTAGCCTTGCAGTTAATTTAATTTTCTTTTTTTTTTTAATTTTTTTTTCTCTTCTTCTGCTAAATTTTTTTTAACTATTACCCTTTTCTTTTTTAACGTTTTTTAACTAGTTTATCTAATATGTATATATACATTTTCCCTCTTTATATTTTTTCTTTATTGGTTTTCTTTTTTTTTTTATTATTTCTTCTTTTTTTTTTTTTTTTTCCAGAACCTCTTTTTATCCCCTTTCTCCCCCATCACGATTTGGGATCTCTTCTGATTTGGCTAAAGCATATTTTCCTCGCGTTGTTCCCACGCTTTTAGTATTTTACTTGCTCCTTCATATACTCTTATCTGGACAAAATGACAAGGCGGAAAAATTCATCACAAAAAAAATGAACAAGAGGCAGTACCAAAGGCTAGGGACCTAATCAATACAGACATTGGTAATATGTCAGATCTAGAGTTCAGAATGATGATTCTCAAGGTTCTAGCCGGGCTCGAAAAAGGAATGGAAGATATTAGAGAAACCCTCTCAGGAGATATAAAAGCCCTTTCTGGAGAAATAAAAGAACTAAAATCTAACCAAGTTGAAATGAAATCAAAAAAGCTATCAATGAGCTGCAATCAAAAATGGAGGCTCTCGGGGCACCTGGGTGGCTCAGCGGGTTAAGACTCTGTCTTCGGCTTGGGTAATGGTCTCAGGATCCTGGGATTGAGCCCCACGTTGGGCTTTCTGATTGGCGGGGAGCCTGCTTCCCCCTCTCTCTCTGTATGCCTCTCTGCCCTACTTGTGATCTCTCTCTCTGTGTCAAATAAATAAATAAAATCTTAAAAAAAAGACTGCCTTCAAATGCGTCATATTGTTAAATGTATTATTTTAAGTCCCCACTACTATTTCTATATTAAAAAAAAAAATGGAGGCTCTCACTGCTAGGATAAATGAGGCAGAAAAAGAATTAGCGATATAGAAGACCAAATGACAGAGAATAAAGAAGCTGAGCAAAAGAGGGACAAATAGCTACTGGACCACAAGGGGAGAATTCGAGAGATAAGTGACACCATAAGACAAAACAACATTGGAATAATTGGGATTCCAGAAGAAGAAGAAAGAGAGAGGGGAGCAGAAGGTATATTGGAGAGAATTTCCCCAATATGGCAAAGGGAACAAGCATCAAAATCCAGGAGGTTCAGAGAACCCCCCTCAAAATCAATAAGAATAGGTCCACACCCCATCACCTAATAGTAACATTTACAAGTCTTAGTGACAAAGAGAAAATCCTGAAAGCAGCCCTGGAAAAGAAGTCTGTACATACAATGGTAAAAATATTAGATTGGCAGCAGACTTATCCACAGAGACCTGGCAGGCCAGAAAGAGCTGGCATGATATATTCAGAGTACTAAACAAGAAAAATATGCAGCCAAGAATACGATATCCAGCTAGGCTATCTTTGAAAATAGAAGGAGAGATTAAAAGCTTCCAGGACAAACAAAAACTGAAAGAATTTGCAAACACCAAACCAGCTCTACAGGAAATATTGAAAGGGGTCCTCTAAGCAAAGAGAGACCCTAAAAGTAGTAGATCAAAAAGGATCAGAACCAATATACAATAACAGTCATTTTACAGGCAATACAATGGCACTAAATTCATATCTCTCAATACTTACCCTGAATGTTAATGGGCTAAATGCCCCAATCAAAAGACACAGGGTATCCGAATGGATAAAAAAAACAAACAAACAAACAAAAAAAAAAAACAAAAAAAAACCATCTGTATGTTGCCTACAAGAAACTCATTTTAAACCTGAAGACACCTCCAGATTTAAAGTGAGAGGGTGGGAAAGAATTTACCATGCTAATGGACATCAGAAGAAAGCAGGAGTGGCAATCCTTATATCAGATCAATTAGATTTTAAGCCAAAGACTATAATAAGAGAAGAGGAAGGAGACTATATCATACTCAAAGGATCTGTCCAACAAGAAGATATAACAATTTTAAGTATCTATGCCCCTAACGTGGGAGCAGCCAACTGTATAAACCGATTAATAACAAAATCAAAGAAACACATCAACAATATACAATAATAGTAGGGGACTTTAACATTCCCCGCATTGAAATGGACAGATCATCCAAGCAAAAGATCAACAAAGAAATAAAGGCCTTAAATGACACACTGGACCAGATGACCAGATGGACATCACAGATATATTCAGAACATTTCATCCCAAAGCAACAGAATACACATTCTTCTCTAGTGCACATGGAACATTCTCCAGAATAGATCACATTCTTGGTCCTAAATCAGGTCTCAACCAGTATCAAAAGATTGGGATCATTCCCTGCATATTTTCAGACCACAATGTTCTGAAGCTAGAACTCAATCACAAGAGGAAATTTGGAAAGAACCCAAATACATGGAAACTAAACAGCATCCTTCTAAAGAATGAATGGGTCAACCAGGAAATTAAGGAAGAATTGAAAAAATTCATGGAAACAAATGATAATGAAAACACAACAGTTCAAAATCTGTGGGACACAACAAGGCAGTCCTGAGAGGAAAATACATAGTGGTACAAGCCTTTCTCAAGAAACAAGAAAGGTCTCAGGTACACAACCTAACCCTACACCTAAAGGAGCTGGAGAAAGAACAAGAAAGAAACCCTAAACCCAGCAGGAGAAGAGAAATCATAAAGATCAGAGCAGAAATCAATGAAATAGAAACAAAAAAAAATAGAAAAAATCAATAAAACTAGGAGCTGGTTCTTTGAAAGAATTAATAAGTTTGATAAACCCCTGGCCAGACTTATCAAAAAGAAAAGAGAAAGGACCCAAATAAATAAAATCATGAATGAAAGAGGAGAGATCACAACTAACACCAAAGAAATACAGACGATTATAAGAACATACTATGAGCAACTCTACGCCAACAAATTTTACAATCTGGAAGAAATGGATGCATTCCTAGAGACATATAAACTACCACAACTGAACCAGGAAGAAGGAGAAAGCCTGAACAGACCCATAACCAGTAAGGAGATTGAAACAGTCATCAAAAATCTCCAAACAAACAAAAGCCAGGGCCAGACGGCTTCCCGGCTACCAAACCTTTAAAGAAGAATTAATTCCTATTCTCCTGAAACTGTTCCAAAAAATAGAAATAGAAGGAAAACTTCCAAACTCATTTTATGAGGCCAGCATCTCCTTGATCCCAAAACCAGACAAGAATCCCATCAAAAAAGAGAACTACAGACCAATATCCTTGATGAACACAGATGCGAAAATTCTCGCCAAAATACTTGCCAATAGGATTCAACAGCACATAAAAGGATTATTCACCACGACCAAATGGGATTTATTCCAGGGCTGCAAGGTTGGTTCAACATCCGCAAATCAATCAATGTGATACAACACATTAATAAAAGAAACAACAAGAACCATATGATACTCTCCATAGATGCTGAAAAAGCATTTGACAAAGTACAGCATCCCTTCCTGATCAAAACTCTTCAAAGTGTAGGGATAGACGGCACATACCTCAATATTATCAAAGCCATCTATGAAAAACCCACCGCAAATATCATTCTCAATGGAGAAAAACTGAAAGCTTTTCCGCTAAGGTCAGGAACACGGCAGGGATGTCCGTTATCACCACTGCTATTCAACATAGTACTAGAAGTCCTAGCTTCAGCAATCAGACAAGAAAAGGAAATTAAAGGCATCCAAATCGGCAAAGAAGAAGTCAAACTATCACTTGTCGCAGATGATATGATACTATATGTGGAAAACCCAAAAGACTCCACTCCAAAACTGCTAGAACTTGTACAGGAATTCAGTCAAGTGTCAGGATATAAAATCAATGCACAGAAATCAGTTGCATTTCTCTACACCAACAACAAGACAGAAGAAAGAGAAATTAAGGAGTCCATCCCATTTACAATTGCACCCAAAACTATAAGATACCTAGGAATAAACCTAACCAAAGAGACTAAGAATCTATACACAGAAAACTATAAAGTACTCATGAAAGAAATTGAGGAAGACACAAAGAAATGGAAAAATATTCCATGCTCCTGGATTGGAAGAATAAATATAGTGAAAATGTCTATGCTACCTAAAGCAATCTACACATTTAATGCAATCCCTATCAAAGTACCATCCATTTTTTTTAAGAAATGGGACAAATAATCATAAAATGTATACGGAACCAGAAAAGACCTCGAATAGCCAAAGGAATATTGAAAAAGAAAGCCAAAGTTGGTGGCATCACAATTCCGGACTTCAAGCTCTATTACAAAGCTGTCATCATCAAGACAGCATGGTACTGGCACAAAAACAGACACATAGATCAATGGAACAGAATAGAGAGCCCAGAAATGGACCCTCGACTCTATGGTCAACTCATCTTCGACAAAGCAGGAAAGAATGTCCAATGGAAAAAAGACAGCCTCTTCAATAAATGGTGTTGGGAAAATCGGACAGCCACATGCAGAAAAATGAAATTGGACTCTTTCCTTACGCCACACACGAAAATAGACTCAAAATGGATGAAGGACCTCAATGAAAAAAAGGAATCCATCAAAATCCTTGAGGAGAACACAGGCGGCAACCTCTTCAACCTCAGCCACAGCAACATCTTCTTAGAAACATCGCCAAAGGCAAGGGAAGCAAGGGCAAAAAAGACCTATTGGGATTTCATCAAGATCAAAAGCTTTTGCACAGCAAAGGAAACAGTTAACAAAACCAAAAGACAACTGACAGAATGGGAGAAGATATTTGCAAATGACATATCAGATAAAGGGCTAGTGTCCAAAATCTATAAAGAACTTAGCAAACTCAACACCCAAAGAACAAATAATCCAATCAAGAAATGGGCAGAAGACATGAACAGACATTTCTGCAAAGAAGACATCCAGATGGCCAACAGACACATGAAAAACTGCTCCATATCACTCGGCATCAGGGAAATACAAATCAAAACCACCATGAGATATCACCTCACACCAGTCAGAATGGCTAAAATTAACAAGTCAGGAAATGACAGATGCTGGCGAGGATGCGGAGAAAGGGGAACCCTCCTACACTGTTGGTGGGAATGCAAGCTGGTGCAACCACTCTGGAAAACAGCATGGAGGTTCCTCAAAATGTTGAAAATAGAACTACCCTATGACCCTGCAATTGCACTGCTGGGTATTTACCCTAAAGATACAAATGTAGTGATCCGAAGGGGCACGTGCACCCGAATGTTTATAGCAGCAATGTCTACAATAGCCAAACTATGAAAAGAACCTAGATGTCCATCAACAGACGATTGGATAAAGAAGAAGTGGTATATATACACAATGGAATACTATTCAGCCATCAAAAGAAATGAAATCTTGCCATTTGCGACGACGTGGATGGAACTAGAGGGTATCGTGCTTAGCGAAATAAGTCAATTGGAGAAAGTCAACTATCATAAGATCTCCCTGATATGAGGGAGCGAGATGCCACATGGGGGGTTAAGGGGGTAGGAGAAGAGTAAATGAAACAAGATGGGATTGGGAGGGAGACAAACCATAAGTGACTCTTAATCTCACAAAACAAACTGAGGGTTGATGGGGGGGAGGGGGGTTGGGAGAGGTGGGGTGGCGCTATGGACATTGGGGAGGGTATGTGCTGTGGTGAGTGCTATGAAGTGTGTAAACTGGGCGATTCACAGTCCTGTACCCCTGAGGATAAAAATATATTATATGTTTATAAAAAATAAAAGTAAAACAAACAAACAAACAAACAAACAAAAGGAATAAACTAGACTAAACTAAACTAAAATTTAAAAAAATTAAAAAATAGAAATGCAAACGAAAAACATAGGTGTATGTATCAAAAAGTTCAGGTTAGGTGATTATGGAATTTGATGTAGTAGAAATCTCACTGTGATGATAAATAGGTTAAAAAATTATCTATATAAAGAAATGAACCAGAATAGTGGGAACGAGTTAAAAATAAAAGTTGTCCTATGAAGCTGTTGTGGTTATACTCTTGTAGTCTTTTTTTTTTTTTTTCTTTCCTGGTTGGTTTTCTGGGGGAGGGGCCTGCCACGTGGGTTTTCAGTCAATGATGTTCCCTGAGTTCAGTCCTCCTGCCCCCCTCGAGAGGGTGGGCTCTGAGTAAACCAATTGTTTCAGGCTTTTGTTCTCTGGAGGTTTTTATGTTTGTTCACTTTTTTTTTCCTCTCTCACCTTGACTGCTTTTGATGGCTTTTGTAGGTTTAGAGGAAAGCAAACTGCACCCTGACCTCCCTCTCAAAAAGAAGCTTCAGTCTGGTCCCCTATGGGTGCTGCAGAGCCCATATAAATTCCTCCTTGGCTGCTGGCAGAGCAGGTTCTGAGTCGTGGTCCCTGGGGACACAGGATCTTCTGCTTGTACCCAAAACCATGACAGCGGTGGCTATCTGGGCAGCTCCAGACCGCCAGAGAAGTTCCAAGCAGCTATTGCACACAGATTTTCCCACTGGGCCAGGCTGGGAATGCTTGGTCTTTCTGGGTCTAAGAGCGCCGGGCTTGCATGCACCTCTCTCAGGGGAGTGTGTGGGTCACATGTGCCTCAGGCTCTGATAGCAAGGCTCGGGTGTAAGAGCGCAGGGCTGCGCCTTCACGCACCTTTCTCAGGGGAGTGTTTGGGGCGCACGCACATGTCTCAGGCTCAGGTAGAATGGCGCTAGTCTAAGAACTCAGGGCTGGGCCTTCATGCACCTCTCTCAGTGTAGGGTGAGGGGTGCGCACGTCTCAGGCTCTGTTAGCACGGCTCGGCTTTCTGCCATCTGGCGAGACTCCAGCTCCTCACAGGAGCCAGACCCCACGTGTTCTCGGGTGTGCTGGTGGCTCAGGGACCAAGACCTGGTTTCTCCGCTGCACTCTCTCTGGCTCAGCACCAGGGGAGACTGTCCTGGTTCTGGGGACTTAAGCCCCTGTCCCTAGCCGCCCTGATTCCCACAACGCCCCCCCCCCATGATCCTTTGCTCTTTTTGAGTGCTTTCAACCAGTCTCCAAGTTTTTGCTGGTCCAAAGACACAGGGCACTCTCGTATTAGTGGTATTACATTCCAATCAGTCACCTCTGGTGGCTCCCTCCCCCTTTTGTTTTTCTTCCGATATCAGTCAGATGTTCCCACTCCGCTTTACCTCCCCAGTGGCATCTTCTGCCCCTGTAGAGATCCAGACGTGTATAAGTCTGATCTCAGGCTGATTTCATCGGTGATTGGAGTTCTTTGGTAGGTAATCAGCTCACTTTAGGGTACAGGTTGAAATGGTGCCTCCTCCTACTTCCCTGCCATCTTGTCTCTTCCAAGTTCAAACCTGTATTAGTAGGCTGCTGGCGCCATATGGAAATGTCACAGACTGCATAATTTATTTTTTAACATCTTAATATAATTTTATTTTTTTTCAGTGTTGTAAGATTCACTGTTTATGTACCACACCCAGTGTGCCATTCAATATATGCCCTCCTTAATGGCCACCACCAGGCTCACACATCCCCCACATCTCTCCACTCTAAAGCTCAGTTTATTTCTCAGAGTCCAGAGTCTCTCATGCTTCCTCTCCCCCTCCAATTTCCCCAAATTACTTTTCCTTTCCTTCTTGTAATGTTCTCTGAGTTATTCCTTATGCTCCACAAGTAAGTGAAAGCATATGATAATTGAGTTTCTCTACTTGACTTATTCCACTAAACATAATCTCCTCCAGTCCCATCCATGTTTGTACAAAAGTTGGGTATTCATCCCTTTTGGGTGGCTAAGTATTCTTCCACTGTGTATATGTACCATATTTTCTTTATCCATTCATCTGTTGAAGGTCATCTTGGCTCTTTTCATAGTTTGGAAACTGTGATCACTACCGTTATGAACATTGTGGTTCAGAGGACCCTCTTCTTCACTTCATCTGTATCTTTGGGATAAGTACTCAGAATTGCAATTGCGAGGTTATAGGGTAGTTCTGTTTTTAGTTTTTTGAGGAATCTCCATACTGTTTTCCAAAATGGCTGCACTAACTTGCATTCCCACCATCAGTGTAAGAGGGTTCCGCTTTCTCCACCTTCTCTCCAACACATGTTGTTTACTGTCTTATTAATTTTGGCCATTCTAACTGGTGTAAGGTGATATCTCAACGTGGTTTCGATTTGCATCTCCCTGATGGCTAGTGATGATGAACATTTTTTCATGTGTCTGTTAGCCATTTTCATGTTTTCTTTGGAGAAGTGTCTGTTCATGTCTTCTACCCACTTTTTTTAAATCATTTTTTTAATTTATTTTCAGCATAACAGTATTCATTGTTTTTGTACCACAACCAGTGCTCCATGCAATCCGTGCCCTCTCTAATACCCACCACCTGGTTCCCCCAACCTCCCACCCCCCCAACTCTTCAAACCCTTCAGATTGTTTTTCAGAGTCCATAGTCTCTCCCTACTTTTTGACGTGATTATCTGTTTTTTGAGTGTTGAGTTTGAGTTCTTTATAGATCTTGGGTATCACCCCTTTGTCTGTAGTGTCATTTGCGAATGTCTTCTCCCATTCTGTGTGTTGCATCTTTGTTTTGTTGACTGTTTCTTTTGTGGTGTAGAAGCTTTTTATCTTGAATTCCCAAAAATTTATTTTTGCTTTTGTTTCCTTTGCTTTTGGAGTTGCGTCTTAAAAGAGGTTGCTGTGAGTGATGTTGAAGAGGTTACTGCCTATATTCTCCTCTAGGATTTTGATAGATTTCTGCCTCACGTTGAGGTCTTTTATCCATTTCAAGTTTATCTTTGTATATGGTGTGAGACAATGGTCGAGTTTCATTCTTCTACATATAGCTGTCCAGTTTTCCCACCACCATTTATTGAAGAGATTGTCTTTTTTCCACTGAATATTTTCCCTGCTTTGGGTACACAAAAGACTGGATAGCCAAAGCAATCTTGAAAAAGCAAAACATAACTGGAGGAATCACAGTTCTGGGGGGAAACGCCTCTCTTTAACAACCGATGTTGGGAAAAGTGGACAGAAAATGCAGAAGAATGGTACTGGACCACTTTTTCATAACACACACAAAATAAATTCATAATGGACAAAAGACCTAACTGTGAGACAGAAAACTATCAAAATTCTAGAGGATAACAGAGGCAGCAACGTCTTTGATTTCAGCCACAGCAACGTCATACTGGACACATCTCTGGAGGCAAAGGAGATAAAAGCAAACATGTACTATTGGGACTTCACCAAGATAAAAAGTTGCACGTAAAGGAAACAACCAAAAAAGCTGAAAGACAACATACTCAATGGGAGAAGATATTTGCATATGTCTTATTAAATAAAGGCTAATATCCAAGATCTATAGAGGATTTATCAAATTCAACAGACAGAAAACAAATAATCCAGGTAGGAAATGGGCAAAACACATGAATTGATTTTTTTTCCCCAAAGACATAGATATAGCTAACAGACATATGTATAGATACTCAACATCACTCACCATCAGGGAAACACAAATCAAAACTACAATGACACATTACCCCACAACATTCACTGTTACTACAATTAACAACTCAGGAATCAACAGATGTTGTCAAAGATGTGGAGGAAGGGGAATACCCTTACAATGTTGATGGAAATGCGAACTAGTACAGCCACTCTGGGGAACAGGAGGGAGATTCCTCAAAAAGGTTAAAAATAGGGGAAAAGGGGCAATATGGCAGAGAAGTAGAAGACCCTGTCTCAACCCGTCCTAAAGTGAGCTAGTTATCTACCAGAACACTCTGAACACCCATGAAATCAGCCTGAGATAAGTGGGAGCTCATAAGAACCCTGAGGCGGTGGCTGTGGACATGCTCTGCTAGTAAGAGGTTGTAGAAGGGGAGTCTGTGTGCTCTGGACCACTCAGAGGGGTGGAGCAGACTGCGGCTATTTTCTGAGATGGAAGACTGGGTGCAGTATGCTTTCCTTTAAACCTCCAAAGAGTCATGAAAGTAAAAATAAAATAAAATAAAATAAAATAAAATAAAATAAAATAAAAACAAACAAAAAACCCTCCAGGGAACAAAAACCTGAAAAAACAGTTTCAACAGAGCCGAGCCCCTTGTAGGAGGCAAGAGTACTCAACCCAAGCAAAATTGCCTGAAAAACAATGTGGCAGGCCCCTCCCCCAGAAAGCCAGCCAAAAAACAAAACAAAACAAAAAAAAAAAAAAAAAAAAAAAAAAAAAACTCGAGGACAATGACCAAGAGTCCCCATAAAACTGTAAAACCCCAATGTCAGGGGAATAGAAGGTATTAACCTCCCGGTATTGCCCTAAAACCTGTATATTTCATAGATACTTCTTCTATTTTTAATTCATTCTCACTATTCTCCTTCTTTTTAATTTTTTAAACTATTACCCATTAGAAAAGAGGCTCAATACAAAAAATTTCATAATAACTTTTTAACTTAAACTTTTTTGACACATATTCCTGTGTTTTTCTTTTGCTTTTCTATTTTTTAATATACATGCAGAGATAAGATTCAAGGTAATCTTATTTCCCCAATCAATACTACCCCTATATACAAACCAGTTTTAATCCCACTTTATCTCTGGAAATTTGAGTCCTTTAACAAATATATCAAGATACAACCAGGGAGAATAAAAATAAACTTCCCTGCCCACACTGAATATTTATAACCGCCCTCCCAGCTTTTTCTTCTGTCAGTGTTTCTGTTTTTTGTTTGTTTGTTTGTTTTTTGGTTCTGAAATTATATAAATCTTGTACTTGGGGTTCATTTTGTCTGGGTTCTTTTTTTTTTGTCATTACTTTTGTTAGTCTTTTTGTTTGTCCATTTTTGTCTGTGTACTTTGTAAATCTAACCTTTGGGGCCCATTCCGGCTGGGTCTTCTCTCTCTCTCTCTTTTTTTCCCTGTCTCTCTCTTTCTCTCTCTCTCTTTCTTTTTCTTTCTTTTTGGTAGGGACTCCCAATTGCTCAGAAGTGTTACAGGGTGCTCCTTACCTGAATGACGGTTGATACATTCTGCTACACATACCCTTGATCATCTCTCACCAAAACACCAAAAAGACTAGGAGGAGGAATGCCCAACAGAGGAAAAACTCAGATTATGTGCCCTCCCTAGCAGAGCTATTGGATATGGACATAAACAGTATGTTGGAAAGGGAATTCAGGGTAATAGTTATTCAGGCAATGGGTAGGTTTGAGAAAACCATTATTAACAATATGGAATCAATTAGGGCAGAAGTGAAAGCCACCAGGGAAGAAGTTAAAAATGCTATCAGTGAGCTCCAATCTAATCTAAATTATCTAACAGCTAGGGTAACTGAGGCAGAATAGATAGAATTAGTGATCTAGAGTACAAACTGAGAGGGAAAAAATGTCAGGAAGAGACCTGGAACAAATAGCTTAGAAGCCATGAAAACAGAATTAGGGAAATAAATGACACCAGGAAACCTTCCAGCATCAGAATTATTAGGATCCCTGAGGGGGAGGAGAAAGAAAGAACACTGGAGGATGTAGTTGAACAAATTCTCCAATAAAATTTTCCCAATCTGGCAAATGGAACCAGCCTTCATGTTCTAGAAGCAGAAAGGTCTACTCCCAAGATTATAGAATCTAGAAAGGCCTCAAGAAACCTGATTGTGAAAATGATGTATCATAATTTTAGACAGGACCTCTTGAAAGCAGCTAAGGGGAATAGATTCCTTACATATATAGGAAAGTGCATCAGAATAATGTCAGACCTATCCACAGAAACCTGGAAAGCTAGAAAGGGCTGGGAATATGTATTCAGGGCACTAAATGAGAAGAACATGCAGCCAAGAATAATTTATCCAGCCAGACTGACATTCAAAATGGATGTAGAGATAAAGAGCTTCCAAGACCAGCAAGGTTTAAAAGAGTATGTGACCACCAAGCTGGCACTACAAGAAATATTAAGAGGGGGTTTACAAAAGAAGTAAGATCCCAAGAGTGTAATAGAACAGAAATTTATGGAGATAATCTATAGAAACAAGGACTTCACACAAAACATAATGTCAATAAATACATATCTATCGATAATCACACACAATGTTAATGGCCTAAACACTCCCACAAAATGGCACTGGGTTGCAGGTTGGATAAAACAACAGGACCCATCTATATGTTGTCTACAAAAGACCCACTTTGAACCTAAGGCTACATCGAGACTGAAACTGAATGGTTGGAGAAACATCTTTCATGCCAATGTGTCTCAAAGGAAATCTAGGGTAGTGATTCTCAAATCAGATTAGATTATAAACTAAAGACTATAGCCAGAGATAAAGAAGGACACTACATCATTCAGAAAGAGTCTATTCACCAAGAAGATCTAACAATTATAAATATTTATGCCCCCAATACAGGAGCAGCCAACTACATAAGACAACTGTTAATCAAGATAAAGAGTCATATTGATATGAATACATTAATAGTAGGGGATTTTAACATGCCACTCTCAGTAATAGACAGATCATCCAATCAGGAAATCAATAAAGAAACAAGAGCGTTGAATGACACATTGGACCAGATGAACCTCGTAGATATTTACAGAACATTCCACACTAAAACAACAGAATACTCATTCTTCTCAAGTGAACATGGAACTTTCTCCAGAATAGACCACATACTGGGTCACAAATCATGACTCAACCAAAAAAGATTGAGATTCCCTGCATATCACAACACTTTGAAACTGTAACTCAACCCCAGCAAAAAGTCTGGAAGAAATTCAAACACCTGGAAGCTAAAGACCACCTTGTTTAAGAATCTTTGGATCAAACAGGAAATTAAAGAAGAATTTAAACGATTCATGGAAACCAATGAGAATGAAGATATTTGGATCCAAATCCTATGGGATACAGCAAAGGTGGTCCTAAGGGGGAAATACTTAGCCATCTAAGACTCCCTCAAAAAAAGAGCTGGAGAATCAATAACAAATTAACCCAACTCCACACACAGGAAGAGAAATAATCAAGAATGAGCAGAGATCAATAAGATAGAAATGAGAGATGCTATAGAACACATCAAAGTAACTAGAAGCTGGTTCTTTGAAAGAATTAATAATTATCAATGAACCATTGGCCAAACTAATCCAGAAGAAAAGAAAGAGGACCCAAATTAATAAAATTATGAATGGAAAGGGAGAGATCATGACTAACACCAAGGAAATAAAAATAATCATCAGAAATTATTATCAACATTTATATGCCAATATGTTAAGCAATCTAGACGAAATGAATGCATTCCTGGAACCCTATAAACTTCCAAAACTGAATCAGGAATAAATTGACAACCCAAATAGACCAATATCTAGTTACAAGATTGAAGCAGTGATCAAAATCCTCCCAAAATACAAGACCCTAGGACCTGATGGATTCCCTGGGGAATTCTACCAAACATTCAAAAATAATAATAATAATAATAATAATACCCATTCTCCTGAAGCTGTTTCAAAAATTTGTAGCAGAAGTAAAACTTCCAGACTCTTTTTATGAAGCCAATTTACCCTGATCCCCAAACCAGGCAAAGACTCCATCAAAAGAGAATTTCATACCAATATCCCTGATAAATATGGATGCTAAGATTCTATCTTCCAGCACTGTTTTCCTGTGTTGTTAGTTTTAGTCATTTTGACAGGTGTGAGGTGATATGATAGCAGATAAATCATGAATAACAAGATTTCAAGGATAATCACATATTGTTAGAATTCCACTCCAAACTTAAAATGGAGCCACAAAAATACCATGCTGTATGACCAAAATGTCCCCCATAATCATGTGATTCAAATTTTTGGGTTCCACTTATCCTTGTCAAGTTCTAATAATTTGAGAGACCTTGGCATCATTTGGTTTCAGTCTTTCAGCCATTTGGTATAATTGATCTAAGAGCTGAATAGATTTCTTATTCTGAGCCTCTCTTGAGACATAATGAGTCATTAGATTTCCTCCTTGCATAATCCATTTATACATTTGTTTAAACTTTCCTGTTATTTTTTGCCCCCATCTATCATTGACAATTATCCAGTATTTTCTGCTTTGGGGAGCAACATTAGATTCAGCCACTGTGCTTATCCATAGTGCTAGCAGCAATGCTAGTATGGCAAATGCCATCCTCTCAGTGCACCTGTATTTATATATGGTAGAATCATATAGGTACAGAACTAAGGGGCTATCTTAAATAATGGGCAATATATCTGCCTTCACTGTCAATCCTAATTTTTCCAAAGTGGTCAAGCCAGAATCTATTTCATTAAATCCTTAGAAGTTATGACAAAAACATTCAAAAGTATAGGTGGTTTTTGAATTAAGGATCATTTCTGATTCTGGCATCTTGGTTGTAGCATTGATCCTGGGATCTCTGGTTCTCAGAAGAAAAATAAGGTTGAAGTAACATAGAAGAAGAGAAGAATTTTATAATTTTACCAAAATTCTCCCAAACCCTGTTCTACCCTGTAGAGAATTTCTTTTACCCTCTTTACATTCAGGAATGAAGTGTATGCCACCCTTTCATGACTCTATATCCTCCTATTTCAGACAAGAAATGTTTCAATTTCCAAGTAGTCACATAAAGGTATGTTCTCTCTCTTTGTCCATTTTATGTTTACATATGCATATATCTTTAGTTCCCTACTGAAGGTCAGATGGAGGGACCCTGCCTTTTTTTTTTTTTTAAAGATTTTATTTATTTATTTGACAGACGGAAATCACAGAGAAGCAGGCAGAGAGAGAGGAGGAAGCAGGCTCCCTGCTGAGCAGAGAGCCTGATGCAGGGCTCGATCCCAGGACCCTGGGATCATGACCTGAGCTGAAGGCAGAGGCTTTAACCCACTGAGCCACCCAGGCGCCCTGGACCCTGCCTTTTCTGTGATTCTTTTTAATGATAAATTTCTGGTACCCCCATCTCAGGCAATTTGATGCCACTTTTGGCATGATACATTTTGCCTTTCAACTCAACCCTCCAAGCCAGAGTAAATAAAGTAAAATTGTTTTTCTCCCCTTAAAGTTTGAGGGACAAGCAGAGGCTCTTTTTTTTAAATTTTAATTTCAGTATAGTTAACATACAGTGTAATATTAGTTTCAGGTGCTCAATATAGTGATTCAACACTTCCATACATCACCCAGTGCCCATCACCAATGTATTTCTTTTTTTTTAATAATTTTTAAAATTTATTTTCAGCATAACAGTATTCATTGTTTTTGTACCACACCCAGTGCTCCATGCAATCTGTGCCCTCTCCAATACCCACCACCTAGTTCCCCCAACCTCCCACCCCCCCACCTCTTCAAACTCTTCAGATTGTTTTTCAGAGTCCATAGTCTCTCATTGTTCACCTCCCCTTCCAATTTCCCCCAACTCCCTTCTCCTAACTCCCCATGTCCTCCATGCTATTTGTTATGCTCCACAAATAAGTGAAACCATATGATAATTGACCCTCTCTGCTTGACTTATTTCACTCAGCTTAATCTCTTCCAGTCCCATCCATGTTGCTATAAAAGTTGGGTATTCATCCTTTCTGATGGAGGCATAATACTCCATAGTGTATATGGGCCACATCTTCCTTATCCATTCGTCCGCTGAAGGGCATCTTGGTTCTTTCCACAGTTTGGCGACCATGGCCATTGCTGCTATAAACATTGGGGTACATATGGCCCTTCTTTTCACTACATCTGTATCTTTGGGGTAAATACCCAGTAGTGCAATTACAGGGTCATAGGGAAACTCTATTTTTAATTTCTTTTTTTTTCTTTTTTATTTATTTGACAGAGAGATCACAAGTAGGCAGAGCACAGATAGAGAGAAAGGAAGAAGCAGGCTCCCTGCTGAGCAGAGACCCCATGCGGGGCTTGATCCCAGGTCCCTGGGATCATGACCTGAGCTGAAGGCAGAGGCTTTAACCCACTGAGCCACCCAGATGCCCCTATTTTTAATTTCTTGAGGAATCTCCACACAGGTTTCCAAAGTGACTGGACCAACTTGCATTCCCACCAACAGTGTAAGAGGGTTCTCCTTTCTCCACATCCTCTCCAACACACATTGTTTCCTATATTGCTAATTTTGGCCATTCGCACTGGTGTAAGGTGGTATCTCATGTGGTTTTAAATTGAATTGCACTGATGGCTAGTGATGATGAACATTTTTTCAAGTTCATGTATGATAGCCACTTGTGTGTCTTCAGTGACGAAGTGTCAGTTCATATCTTCTGCCCATTTTTTTTTATATGATTGTCTGTTTTGTGTGTGTTGAGTTTGAGGAGTTCTTTATAGATCCTGGACATCAACCTTTTGTCTGAACTGTCATTTGCAAATATCTTCTCCCATTCCGTGCATTGCCTCTTTGATTTGTTGACTGTTTCCTTTGCTGTGCAGAAGCTTTTGATCTTGATGAAGTCCCAAAAGTTTATTTTGGCTTTTGTTTCCTTTGCCTTTGGAGACATATCTTGAAAGAAGTTGCTGTGGCTGATATAGAAGAGATTACTGCCTATGTTCTCCTCTAGGATTCTGCTGGATTCCTGTCTCACGTTGAGGTCTTTTATCCATTTTGAGTTTATCTTTGTGTACGGTGTAAGGCAATGGTCGAGTTTCATTCTTCTAAATATAGCTGCCCAGTTTTCCCAGCACCATTTATTGAAGAGACTGTCTTTTTTCCACTGTATATTTTTTCCTGTTTTGTTGAAAATTAACTGACCATAGAGTTGAGGGTCCATATCTGGGCTCTCAACTCTGTTCCACTGCTGTGTGTCTGTTTTTATGCCAGTAGCATGCTGTCTTGGTGATCACAGCTTTGTAGTCAAGCTTGAAATCAGGTAACCTGATGCCCCCAGTTTTATTTTTGTTTTCAACATTTCCTTAGCGATTCGGGGTCTCTTCTGGTTCCATACAAATTTTTGGATTATTTGCTCCAGCTCTTTGAAAAATACCGGTGGAATTTTGATCGGAATGGCATTAAAAGTATAGATTGCTCTAGGCAGTATAGACATTTTAACAATGTTTATTCTTCTGATCCAAGAGCATGGAATGGTGTTCCATCTTTTTGTGTCTTCTTCAATTTCTTTCATGAGTGTTCTGTAGTTCCTCGAGTACAGATCCTTTACCTCTTTGGTTAGGTTGATTTCCAGGTATCTTATGGTTTTTGGTGCTATAGTAAATGGAATCGATTCTCTAATTTCCCTTTCTGTCTTTTCATTGTTAGTGTATAAGAAAGCCACTGATTTCTGTACATTGACTTTGTATCCTGCCACGTTAATGAATTGTTGTATGAGTTCTAGTAGTTTGGGGGTGGAGTCTTTTGGGTTTTCCATATAAAGCATCTTGTCATCTGTGAAGAGAGAGAGTTTGACTTCTTCATTGCCAATGTGGATACCTTTTATTTCTCTTTGTTCTCTGATTGCTGTTGCTAGGACTTCTAATACTATGTTGAACAAGAGTGGTGAGAGTGGGCATCCTTGTCGTGTTCCTGATCTCAACTGGAAGGCTGCAAGCATTTTCCCATTGAGGATGATATTTGCTGTGGGTCTTTCATAGATTTGATGAAGTAAAGGAATGTTACCTCTATCCCTATACTTTGAAACGTTTTAATCAGGAATGGATGCTGGATTTTGTCAAATGCTTTTTCTGCATCAACTGAGAGGACAATGTGGTTCTTCTCTCTTCTCTTATTAATTTGTTCTATCACATTGATTGATTTGCGAATGTTGAACCATCCTTGTAGCCCAGGAATGAATCCCAGCTGGTCATGGTGGATAAACTTTTTAATGTGCTGTTGTCCTGTTTGCTAGGAACTTGTTGAGAATCTTAGCATCCATATTTATCAGTGATATTGGTCTGAAATTCTTTTTGGTAGGGTCTTTGCCTGGTTTGAGGATCAGGGTAATGCTTGCTTCAAGAAAGAGTCTGGAAATTTTCCTTCTGCTTCAATTTTTTGAAACAGCTTCAGGAGAATAGGTGTTATTTCTTCTTTGGAAGTTTGGTAGAATTCCCCAGGGAATCCGTCAGGTCCTGGGCTCTTGTTTTTGGGGAGGTTTTTGATCACTGCTTCAGTCTCGTTACTAGATATCAGTCTATTTAGGTTGTTGATTTCTTCCTGGTTCAATTTTGGGAGTTTACAGTTTTCCAGTAATGCATCCATTTCATCTAGGTTGCTTAGCTTATTGGCATATAACTGTTGATAATAACTTCTGATGATTGTTTCTACTTCTTTGGTGTTAGTTGTGATCTCTCCCTTTACATTCATAATTTTATGAATTTGGGCTTTCTCTCTTTTCTTTTGGATTAGTTTGGCCAATGGTTTATCGATCTTATTGATTCTTTCAAAAAACCAGCTTCTAGTTTTATTGATACATTCTACTGTATCTCTGGTTTCTACCTCATTGATCTCAGCTCTAATCTTGATTATTTCCCTTCTTATGTGTGGAGTTTTTTTGGTTTGTTGTTGATTCTCCAGTTCTTTAAGGTGTAGAGACAGCTGCTGTGTTCTGGATTTTTCAATTTTTTTGAGGGAGGCTTGGATGGCTATGTATTTCCCACTTAGGACCGCCTTTGCTGTATCCCATAGGTTTTGTACTGAAGTGTCTTCATTCTCATTGGTTTCCATGAATTGTTTCAGTTCTTCTTTGATCTCCTGGTTGATCCAAGCATTCTTAAGCAAGGTGGTCTTTAGCTTCCAGGTGTTTGAGTTCCTTCTGAACTTTTCCTTATGATTGAGCTCCATTTTCAAAGCATTGTGAGCTGAGATTATTCAGGGATTAATCTCAGTCTTTTGGTATCGGTTGAGTCCTGATTTGTGACCCAGTATGTGGTCTATTCTTGTGAAGGTTCCATGTGCACTTGAGAATAATGAGTATTCTGTTGCTTTAGGTTGGAATGTTCTGTATATATCTATGAGGTCCATCTGGTCCGATATGTCATTCAATGCTCTTGTTTCTTTATTGATTTTCTGCTTTGATGATCTGTCTATTTCTGAGAGAGGTGTGTTAAGATCTCCTACTATTAATGTATTCATATCAATATATGATATGCTTCAATCTCTTTACTAGATATCGGTCTCTTTAGGTCTTTCTCTTGATTAACAGTTTTCTTATGTAATTGGCTGCTCCCGATTGGGGGCATAGATATTTATAATTGTTAGATCATCTTAGTGGAGAGTCCCTTTAAGAATTATGTAGTGTCCTTTTGTATCTCTGACTACAGTCTTTAGTTTAAAATCGAATTTATCTGATATGAGAATCGCTACCCCAGCCTTCTTTTGAGGCCCTGTGGCATGAAAGATGTTTCTCCATCCCTTCACTTTCAGTCTGGGTGTATCTTTAGGTTCAAAATGGGTCTCTTGTAGACAACATATGGATGGGTCCTGTAGTTTTATCCAATCTGCAACCCTGTGCTGTTTTATGGGTGCATTTAGGCCATTCACATTGAGAGTGATTATTGATAGATACGTTTTTATTGACATCATATTACCTATGAGGTCTTTCTTTCTGTAGATTGTCTCCATATTTCTGTTCAATGCTATTCTTAGGATTTTTTCTCTTTTATAGGACCCCCCTTAATATTTCCTGCAGTGTTGGCTTGGTGGTTGCATCATCCTTTAAGCCTTGCCAGTCTTGGAATCTCTTTATCTCTACATCCATTTGGAATGTCAGTCTTGCTGGATAAAGTATTCTTGGCTGCATGTTCTTCTCATTTAGTGCCCTGAATATATCTTGCCATCCCTTTCTGGCTTGCCAGGTCTCTGTGGACAGGTGTGACGTTATTCTGATGGGCTTTCCTCTGTAAGTAAGTAGCCTCTTTGTCCTCGCGGCTTTCAAGAGATTATACCTACAATTATGATTCCTCAATTTGACTATAAGGTGCATTGATGTTTTTCTAGAATCTATAATCTTGGGTGGAGACCATTCGGCCTCTTGTACATGAATGCTGGTTCCATTCACAAGATTGGGAAAATTTTCATGAAGAACTTGCTCCACTGTATCTTCTAGACTTCTTTCTTTTTCTTTCCCTTTAGGGATCCAATAATTCGGACGTTGGAACGCTTCATGGCATCATTTATTTCCTTGATTCTGTTTTCATGGTTTCTAAGCTGTTTGTCCCAGGCTTCCTCTTGATCCTTTCTCTCTATCTGTTTGTCCTCTAGATCACTAAACACAAAAACACAGAAACACTGGAGGAAGAAAAATGTGGGAGAGTGGTTATAAATTCACAGTGTGGGCGAGGAAGGTTGTTTTGATTCTTCCTGGATGTATCTTGATATCTTTGTTAAAAGACTCAACTTTCCTAGGCTAAAGAGGGATTAAAAATTTGTTTACCCATATGGATAGTATTGATTGGGGAAAGAGCTTACTTTGAAGTTTAACTCTATATGAATATTAGAAAATAAAAATAAAAAAGGAATAAACTAGACCAAACTAAACCAAATTTAAAAAAAAATCAGAAAATAGAAATGCAAAAGAAAAACTCAGGTGTATGTATCAAAAAGTACAGGTTAGAAGGTTATTATGGAATTTGATGTACTGGACAGCTCGCTGTGATGGTAAATAGGTTAAAAAATTATCTATATAAAAAAAATGAGCCAGAATAGTGGGAACAAATTAAAAATAAAAGTTGTCCTATGAAGTAGTGGTGATGGTTCTTGTAGTCTCTTTTTTTTTTTCTCTTTCCTGGTTGGTTTTCTGGGGGAGGGGCCTGACACATGGGTTTTCAGTCAATGATGTTCCCTGAGATAAGTCCTCCAGTCCTCCTCAAGGGGGTGCTCTGAGGAAACCGGTTTTATCAGGCTTTTGTTCTCTGGAGGTTTTTATGTTTTTTCACCTTTTGTTTTGTTTTGTTTTGTTTTGTTTTGTTTTGTTTTGTTTTCCTCTCACCTTGACTGCTTTTGATGGGGTTTGTAGGTTTAGAGGAAAGCAAACTGCACCCTGACCTCCCTCTCAGAGAGAAGCCTCAGTCTGCTCTTCTGTGGGTGTTGCAGAGCCCATATAAATCCCCCCTTGGCTGCTGGCAGAGCAGGTTCTGAGTCATGGTCCCTGGGGATGCAGGATCTTCTGCTTATACCCAAAACCAAAGCAGCAGCAGCTGTTTGGGCAGCTCCAGACTGCCAGAGAGGTTCCAAGCAGCGATCCCTCACTGAGATTTTCCCGCTGGCCTGGGCTGGGAGTGCCTGGTCTTTCTGGGTCTAAGAGCACCCAGCTTGTGGGCACCTCTTTCAGGGGAGAGTCTGGGGAGCGCATCTTAGGCTCTGAAACAATGGTGCATGTCAAAGAGAGCAGGCTGGGCCTTTGTACCTCTCTCAGGGGAGGATGAGGGTCATGCGCATCTCAGGCTCTGTAGCAGGTCTTGTGCGTTCTGCCATCCAGAGTGGCTCCCATCCCTTCACAGGGGCCAGAACCCACGCAATCTCGGGTATGCTGGCAGCTCAGGGACCAAGACCTGATTTCTCCACCACACTCTCTCTGGCTCAGTGCCAGGGGAGGCTGTCCTGGGACCGGGGACTTAAGCTTCTTTCCCTAGCTGCCCGGATTCCCACAATTTCCCCCCCACAATCTTTTGCTCTTTTGGAGTGCTTTCAACCAGTCTCCAAGTTAATGCTGGTCCCCAGACGCAGGGCACTCTCGCTGGTATTAGGGGTATTACTTTCCAACTGGTCACCTCTGGTGGCTCCCTCCCCCTTTTGTTTATCTTCTGCTATCAGTCTGCCTTTCCCACTCTGCTTTACTTGCCCACTGGTGTCTTCTGCCCCTGCAGAGATCCAGATGTGTATAATTCTGATCTCAGGCTGTTTTCATGGGTGATCGGAGTTCTTTGGTAGGTAATCAGCTCATTTTAGGGTACATGTTGAAAAGGCGCCTCCTCCTACTTCCCCACCATCTTGTCCCCCCAAGCAGAGGCTCTTATTAATTTACACAATCTCTGATTTCAGCTCCATCATTGCCCACTTTACCCTTTCTATTTCTTAATATAAATTCCCATCCTGCTAAAATGACTTGCTTGGGTATCCCTTTGTTTTGTCTCATATCTCATAGAAATCACTCTAATTCTTTAAAAATTCTTTATATTTAATTCATTTATTTGAGAAAAAGAGAACGTGAATGGCGTGAGTGTCAGTGGAAGAAGCAGACTCCCTGCTGAGCAGGGTGTCTGATGTGGGGCTGGATCCCAGGACTCCTAGATCATGACTATCTATTCACTAATTGAGTGTTTCAATAAATTGGCTACTATTGATAAAGATGCAATAAACATCGGTGTTGGTATACCCCTTGCATTATTTGAGTAAATTTCTAGTGGTGTAATTGCTGGATCATAAGGTAATTCTTTTTTTACCTTTTTGGGGAACTTCCATACTGTTTTCCACTGTGGTTGTGCCAGTTTGCATTAACAGAATGCAAGCATTCTCCATTTTCCACATCTTCACCAACTCATCTTTTTTCTTATGTTGTTGATTTTAGCCCTTCTGCATGGTGTGGAGTGATAAAGCATTGTAGTTTTGATTTGTATTTTCCTGATCATCAGGGATGTTAACCACCTTTTCATGTTTCTATTGGCCATTGGGATATCTTCCTTGGAGAAATGTCTCTTCATGGTTGTCCAAGTTATTTAAATGGATTATTATTTTATTTGGTGTTGAATTTTGTAAATTATTTATATATTTTGCATCCTAACCCTTTATTTAATATGTCATTTTAAAATATCTTCACCAATTCTATAGGTTGCCTTTTGATTTTATTGTTTCATTTGCTCCACAGAATCTTTTAAAAATTTTATTTAGGTAGAATGTAGTGATTCATCATTTATATACATCATCTGCTGTTTATCTCAACAAGTGTCCTCCTTAATATTCGTCACCCAATTATACCTTTCCCTTACCCACCTACCCTCCTGTAACCCTCAGTTTATTTCCTACAGTTAAGTACCTGCTATGGTGTGCCTTCTTTTCAATTTTCATCTTACTGTATTTTCCTTCTCTTTCCCCATATTCATGTGTTTTTTCTTTAATTCCACATATGAAAGAAATTGTATGGCATTTTTTTGCTTACTTATTTTGTTTAGCATATTTCACTCTAGTTCTATCCACATCCTTGCAAATGCCAAGATTTCATTGTTTTTGATGGCAGACTAATATTCTATTGCATATGTTTATATACCACTTCTTTATTCATTCATCTGTAGAAGGACGTTTCGGTTATCATTTTTTTTTTAACTTAGTCATTCTTTTTTTTTTTTTTTTTGCCCCCTTTGTTAAATTTAAGTGTTAGGTAGAACACTTCCTTTGCTGTTGATGGCTATGAGCATGCATTTAAAGCTTTTGAGAGAATAGAGACTACTAGAGGGACTACTATCATTATTGTAAGCAGAATCAATTTCCAATATCCATAGTCACATTGAACCAAATTCCCCAAGAACCAAACAAAAATTAAAATCAAATAAATCAAAGAAAGACCTTGTTGTGTCACTTTCCTAAGCCAGCGACTTGTTTAGCAATCTTATGTAGCTAAGTTCGACTTCTTGATAAATGTTAATCCAGGTATAGCAGGTGGTGTTGACCACAGCAGAGACACCTATCTACTGTAACATAGGCAAGGGCTATCTTATAATCAAGAACATTTTTAGCCAAAGGGTATAAGGATTTTCTTTTTTTTTTTAAGATTATTTATTTATTTGACAGACAGATCACAAGTAGGCAGAGAGGCAGGCAGAGAGAGAGGAGGAAGCAGGCTCCCCACTGAGTGAAGAGCCCGATGCGGGGCTCAATCCCAGGACCCTGGGATCATGACCCGAGCCGAAGGCAGAGGCTTTAACCCACTGAGCCACCCAGGCGCCCTGTATAAGGATTTTCCATGCACTGCAGTAACTCTAGTAGCAAAGTTCTCAGTATTTTCAAGAGATAACAAAAGGTTCTTTATCACAGTCTCATTTGTACTCACTCCTAACCAGTAAAGTGGGACCTTCACAAAGAAGCAAATCTGAGATATAAATGCCTCTTAGTAGGTCATTTTTAACTTGACCATGTAAATTCAGGGGAGTTAACAGTCAGGTATGTGTGAAAACGTAGGGACAAAGTGAGATAATATTGGAGGTGTTAACTGATTCTGTTCCAAATTATCTAGGCATTTACTAGCCCAGAGAGAATGAAAACAAGAATATAAAAAAGATAAATACTGTAGGGGAGCAACAACTTCTATGAGGTAACACCTTTTGAGGATTTATTTGCAGGAATTATTGCACTTTCTTGTTTAAACAAGGGGTTAAGTTTTCAAAATATTCAGAAAGCAAACATCCTAGAGTGAAATAAAAAGCTATTCTAAATTATTCACTGATGAGTGCCACTGGTGAAATCTTTTTATGATTGTGGGCAGATCTAATTTAGGTAATTATAAGAAGTTGAGAGGGCAAATGTACTATAATTTAACTAGCTATTTGTATTCACATAGACATGTACATTTGTAACTGGAAAATATTTTTTAAAAGCTACTGGATATTCTGACCATCAAAGATGGAATTTTTAAATGACTTTTATTGCTCCCATTCCATTTTTGAGGGGATTTATGACAAAATTGAGAATAAAAGTACCCGCAGGGTGGACCAAGATGTTTTAACATAAGAGATAGATCTGAGTTTTTGATGACAAAAGAAATAGTCTGAAAGTCTACCTCTTTTAATGATGGCTTGGGAGATATGTATGATGGCATGATCTTTCCACATCACTATCAACATAAAGAAATGAAAGAGAAGAAAGAAGGCTGTCCTATTTAGTTTTTATGAAGTCTAGATTGTTATCTTCATTGGAAAATATCTATATGAATGTCAATCGGTTCTCTTCTTCATCAATTTAATCATAAATCTCTACCATTCAGAGAGGACCATATGTCAGGTGGAACATTTTTTTCTTTGCTGGGAAATGTATACTGAAATCTCAATACCTTCTAGTTTCGCAGCAGTGTCGTGTGTCAGGGGCCTTTGGGAAGGTCCTATCCAATAGGATATCAAAGACTGTCTTCCCCTTACATTTCCTGAACACCCAGTCACCAGGCTCTAGGTTGTGATTAACACAATCTTTTTTTCTAATTTTTTTATTTCTTTTCAGCGTAACAGTATTCATTGTTTTTTGCACCACACCCAGTGCTCCATGCAATCTGTGCCCTCTCTAATACCCACCACCTGGTTCCCCCAACCTCCCACCCTCCACCCCTTCAAAACCCTCAGATTGTTTTTCAGAGTCCATAGTCTCTCATGGTTCACCTCCCCTTCCAATTTTCCTCAACTCCCATCTCCTCTCCATCTCCCTATATCCTCCATGTTATTTGTTATGCTTCACTAATAAGTGAAACCATATGATAATTGACTCTCTGCTTGACTTATTTCACTCAGCTTAATCTCTTCCAGTCCCATCCATGTTGCTATAAAAGTTGGGTATTCATCCTTTCTGATGGAGGCATAATACTCCATAGTGTATATGGACCACATCTTCCTTATCCATTCGTCTGTTGAAGGGCATCTTGGTTCTTTCCACAGTTTGGTGACCATGGCCATTGCGATTAACACAATCTTTTGAACTGGTATAGGAAATAGCATATTTGACCTGTGGATAATGGGTTTTAGCATAAGACATTAAAGACATAATAGTAGCTGGTTTTATTAGCATGAATTAAAGAAGGGTCAACAGATAATTTTATACAAATAGACAGAGGTGACTATCACATGTGGGCTGAGTTTATGTTTTCCAAAAAGGGTTTTGTGAAGAGTCAGCAAATCCAAAGCCAATGCCTTAAGCAAAGGGAGTCCAGTAATTTCAGCTGTCTTAGATATTTTGAGTCTGAGGGTACCATTTGTTCTCATGTACTGCCTGATGATTGAGGGTGATAAAAACAAAAAATTCCAAGATGTTTACAAAACTATCATTATGTCTAGTATGATTTGTTCAGTGAGGTGTGTGCCCTGATCAAAGGAGATCTTGGTGAGTATATCCCAAGAGGGAAACACATATAATTTTTTAAGGTCTTATTTATTTTATCAAGAGATAGAGAACACAGATGGATGGAGGAGCAGAGAAAGAGGGAGAATCTTAAGCAGACTTCCTGCTGAGCAGTGAGCCCAATGTGGGGCTTGATATTCAAGACCTTGAAATTCATTCAGACAACCAGAAGCCCTGGAAAACACATTTTTTTTTAACAAGATCTTTGCCACTGTGCATGCATCAACTGGCTGTAGAGGATATCTTCAATGTATGTGAAGAACATAAATACAATAATAAAAGCATCTGGATAACACATAGTAAATAGTGCTTGAATTAAATCCAACTACAAATTGCAAAGTTTTCTATGGAAGGTGGTGTGAGACCTCTGGGAATTAAAGTTTTGTTTTGTTTTGTTTTGTTCTGTTTTTCTAAAGATTATGGACCTGACAAAATAGACATTAATTGTAAACTGCTTTCACAATTTCATAGAGGGCTTCCCATTAGTGTTTATTTATAAGTTTTCTATGGTGAGTGAAAGAATGCAAAAATAAAAGATGGGGTTTCCAGAAGAGCTGGGAAGAACCAAATGGCCATAGAGCATTTCCACAGCCTTGGCTATTTAAAACCATTGTTTGCACATCGTGATTTCTCTCATTCCTGAGAAGACTATTGACATATTACAAGGACCCTTGCATAGCAAAAGTTGGTGCCAATAGGTCAGTTTTGGTGACAACAATCTGTCCTCTTGGTAACTGGTAGGAGTTGTTTTTGTTGGACTTAGTCCAGTGTTATGGTATTGTTCCCCTCTCAATTAGGTAATATTGGTTAGTTACAGTATAGTCAGTTTGGAAGGGTTTTTGTTTTTGTTTTTGTTTTTGTCCTCCACCCCTTACTTCATGATACTTCAAAAAATGTGTTAGTATCAGTCAAAGTGGATTTCTTATAAATCAGTTCATGGTGTTATGAAATGAAATATTATTATGTCACCCTCCTGGGGCTCACGTTCATAGATAAGGTTAATAAGATAGCAGAATTAAGAATATTGTAATATTTAATATGTATTTTTTGTAAAAACAGAATACGCTCATAGTTTATTCTGCTATCAGAGAAGTGTTGAGTCAGTTCATATTTAAGACAACTTAGGAAAGTATATGAAGTTTCTAAATAAAACTCTTTTCTGGTGAAATTCATGAAAGCTTCTACTAACTTTGTCACTAAAGCTACAGCCTTAAAACAATTGGGTTAGCCACACACAACCAAATTAAATTGTGTGCTATAATAAGCAAAAAGCCTATATTTAATTCCCTTTTCTTTCATAAGCACATTCAGTGCTTGATTATTTCTTTCTTGTTCAAATAAATTGATAGGTAGAATAGATAGCTAGGCCTAGGGCATGTGGCTCTTGCCTTGCTTGTTTTAGTCTTATAAGATCTACTTATGTTTATTTTCCCAAGGAAGGTACTCACGAATGAAATATTAATAATAAATACAAAGGGGAAGGCAATAGAGAAAAGGTAGTAAATAGTCGAATAGCCAACCATCTGCAACATCCAGCCAGGCCTAAGAGACCATAAAACTGTCATTTAGTTGAGGCCTAGTGAATTCTTGGAACCTCTTAATTCTCTCTGGAGATAAGTGGATTCCTTGAGTACTTAGATCTTAACCAAAGTGATAACAGTATCTAGACATAATTAGAATTGTTTCTTAGGAAATTTATGTTCTTTTTCAACTAACTATTGCAGCAAATGAATGGAATATTTTTTTTAAGATTTTTTTTATTTATTTGACAGAGAGATCACAAGCAGGCAGAGAGGCAGGCAGAGAGAGAGGAGGAAGCAGGCTCCCCGCTGAGCAGAGAGCCCAATGCGGGGCTCGATCCCAGGACTCTGAGATCATGACCCGAGCCGAAGGCAGCGGCTTAACCCACTGAGCCACCCAGGCGCCCCTGAATGGAATATTTTTATGAGTGCCTTTTTAGTAACTGATTACAGCAAGATGTTGCCTACGTGTTGTAAAAATGTTGATTTTCCTGGTTACTGGAGGGTGTGTAAATCATGGTGGAGTACTTGGGAGAAATAAGAAGGGACTTCAGTGAACTTTTGAGGCATGATTGTCAAGGTATACTGTTGATTTATTCAAGTGAATACATGTACATATTGGCTCTTGGGATCTACAAAGATGCTTAAGAAAGCTGAACATGGATTTCCAGCAGTAATCTATGTTGTGCCTGGTAGAACTAGTGACAAAAGAATGTTTGGATTTGGAACAACTGGGAAAAGGGGAATAATTATCTTGCTAATAACTCTCAGTTCCAGGAAAAAAATCACCATTCCTGCCATTAGATTTTTGAACCAGTCAAATCAGGATGTTGCTGGATCTGTTAAAGGGAATGATGAGTCCCTGGACAATTAGGTCTTTTGTCTTTGGTGTGAGGCCTTCTGTGGCTTCAGGCTTTGTTATTGAGGCAATTGATGAAGAGCTTTAGTTGTCTCTCTCTGAAATTTATAGGCTCTGCATTGTTTTTGTTTTTGTTTTCTCATTCTCTCAATGATGATGGTAGAAGTGGAGCATAGGTTTTTGGGTACCTAGTTATATTAGGGGACTCTTGTTATTACTATTCCTCTTCTATATCAAGAGCACTACATCAAAAACTAATGATGTACTATATGATTACTAAAATAAAATAAAACTTTTATAGGCACCAAAAATAAAAAAAGAAAGAAAGAAGAAAAAGAAAAGGGAAAAAAAAAAAGAGCAGATCACAAGGAGTGTAAGAGATCATGTTCTTGTTCCTAAGGAAATTTTAAGGTGAAGTCTCCACTGGAGGCAAAATATATTGGCCCTTTAAATTTATACAACTGATTTCTACCTAATAATTTGATGGAAGTCATGTATTACATGGATCACTGCGTGTAGTGCATAAAAATGAATTTTGGAATACTGAAAAGAAATACAATTAAATTAAATTACAAAATAATAGGTTGACTGTACCTATGGTAGAGAGCAAAAATGATTTTTTTTTCTGTGAAATATCCCAGATTTATTGGTACTGGTTGACATATTTTTTTGTTTGTGTGTTTTGTTGTTATTTTTAACTGCAAGGAGACTTTTGTCTTATAAGTGTGGGTCAAGTAGAGAGAAAACCTCTGATACCTATCAGACTTTAGCAGGATTTCCAATTTTTTTAATTTAAATTAAATGAGCCAACCTAGAGTACATCACATCCCATTAGTTTTAATTATAGTTTCTAATTGGCTGTAGAAGCAAATAACTAGATAATCCTTTGGAGTCCTGTTAATTTTGAGAGCAGCCTAAGGGAATAGATAAGGGGACAATTGAGTGTATGTGGAAGGACCTGGATAATACCTTGGAGGATAATATTTTTCAATGTCCTAGTTTATTACAAAGGAGATATTCATCCCTTGGGCAGCATTATGATGATGAATTCATAAGAGATTGTGATGTGGGTGGCCCAGTCTTGATTTAGGTACTTGGCCATGGAACTATTATTGCTCTACTGGCAAGAGATTGATGCATTTGTTGGTGATCTTCTTTGAAAGTTCTTTCCAAGTACACAACTAAGGTTATGTTTTCTATCAGACAGATTTTCTCCCATATTATTTTCTGCTAAGGAGATAATACATTTACAAACAGGGCAGCTAAAGCAGGTTGGGTGATCTTATTTATTGTGTCTAATACAGGTTGACATAGGAAAAGAGCTTCCAGATGGACTTTAAAGTATACTAAAGATTCATCTTCCTTGTTTCATAGTTTTGAATAATAGATCAATCAGATCAGCTAGGAAATACTCTAGAGATGCCTTTTGTAAGATCAGATGTTATTTGCATTTTTTTCTGTTTTATGAAAGGACTATATTGAATTTTGTGTATCATATTCACAATTTTGTCATTTGTCTGTCTGCATGCATGTTTGGAGCTTCATCAGGCCCTACCAGCATGTGCACCAGCTAATAAGGTTCTAGCAGCCCAGGGTCATAAACCCTGATAATGTTCTTTAACAAATTAAAACTCAACACATTAATCCCTGGGAGGCAACAAGTCAAGGATGCCAATTTCCATCATTCCTATTCAACAAAACACTGCATGTTCTAGTAATAAAACAACTAAAATAAATAAAAGGATACAGTGCATAAAAGAAAAATAAATTGTTCTGTTTGCATTCTTGTCCATATTAAAAAAAACAAGGTATCTACCAAAAAATGAAATATTTTGCATATATATTTTTAAATGCTTCTTTATTTATTTGATAGATAGAGAGAGAATGGTTGGGGGAGGGTCAGAGGGATTTGGTGGAGAAGAGAGGTTCCCCAAGCAGAGGCCCCAGTGAGCTCAGAGACTGACATGGGGCTTGATCTCAGGACCCCTTAAATCATGACCTGAGCAAAAATCAAGAGTTAGACATGACTGATTGAGTCACCCAGGTGCCCCAATTTTTATGCATTAACTGTGAACCCAAATATGTTAAAACTCAAAACACTATACCATTTTTAAATCATGCTAAAAGACATGAAATAATCAGGAATTTACTCAGTTACACATGTAAAGAGTTTGTAGACTGAAAATATCATTATAGTGATTAAAGTAATTAAAGAAAATATAAATAAATTTAAGGAAAGGATATTGTCAAAGATTACCATAGCTGGACATTAGTTGACATTGTGAAAACAGATTTTATTCAATAACCAGTCAATAGGGATAATGTTGAGCTCTCTTCCGATTTCTCTAGAAGTGATTGTGGAGTTTTAAAAAGAGAACGAGGAAGGGGAGAGTCTTTGGGCTCAGTAGAGTCAAAGAATTGAAAAGGTATAAAAAGTTGGTCATTTAAATTCTGTTATATGGTGTTAACTGTAACCCAGTTGTATACATTTGCCGGCAAGTAGCAGAGTCAAGATTCTTTCTTTCACAGAGATTGGGAGACAGAGACACTTTTCATATATGGTGATATATAATCAGGTTAATCTAAGGTGTAAAATATACTGACACCACAAGTCTATATGTTATGATATACTCACCACAAGTGTAGCATCCATTCATCATCATACAAAAATATAAAAATATCATTGACTATATACTCTATGCTGTACTTTTTATCCCCTTGATTTCTTCATTTCATACTTGGACGCCTATATCCCCATTACTCAGCACCCATTTTGCTCATCTGCACCTCCCCTCTGAAAGCTATCCATTTGGATTATGTATTTATGGGTCTGTTTATGCCTTTTTTGTTTGTTTGTTTGTTCATTTTTTTCTGTTTTAAATTCTACAGATAAGTGAAATTACATGATACTTGTCTTTGACTTATTTTACTTAGCATGAAAGTGTGATGGCCTCTAGTTCATCCATATTGGCACAAATGGCAACAGGGCAATATATAGACACACAAACACACACATGCATATATAGTCTTTTTTTTTTTTTTTAAACCAAATGGGAGTACAAAATTGGTGCAGTCATTTAAAAAAAAAGAAAGGAAGAAAGAAAAGAAAGGAGGAAAGAAAGAAAGAAAGAAAGGGAAAGAAAGAAAGAATTTTTTATGATCCAGTAATTTCACTACTCGGTATTCTAACAAAGAAAATACAAACACTAATTTGATTTCATTGCAGCACTCTTTATGAAAGGGGTACTGTTGTGTTCCCTCCTTCCTTCCTTTTTTCCTCCCCACCCACAATTCCCCTTCCTTCCCTCCCCTTCTCTCCCTTTCCTTCTTTCACTTCCTTCCTTCTTTTTGCCTTCTTCTCTGCCTTCCCTCCATTTCCTTCATTTCATTACCTCCTTTTTCCTTATTCCTTTCCTTAATTTTATTCTTTTTTTCCTTCCTTCCTTCCTCTTTCTTGCCTTCCTTTTCTTTCCTTCCTTTCTTCCTTTCCTCCTTCTCTCCTTCCTTTCTTTTGCTGATATGTGTCCAGGTTTCCTAGCACCATTTACTAAAAAAATGTATTTTTCCCCACAATATATCCACCCCTTTTCTTCTTAGATTGGTCATTTAAACATATAAGCATTGGTTTATTTTGGGGGTCCTTGTTCTGTTTAAGTGATCTAGTTGTTTATTTTGTGACAACACCTAGCTGCTATGTGACAAATGCACTTAACGTCTGGATAAAGAAGATTCTATATATTAAACAGACTTTTTTTTTTTTTAAGAATGAGATTGTGCCATTTTCAACATACATGGACCTACAAAGTATAATGTTAAGTAAAATAAGTTAGAGAAATACAAATACATTGATTTCACTCATATGTGGAAGTTTAGATACAAAACAAACAAATGAGAGAAACCAAGAAATTATTAAAAATCAAACAAAGAAACCCCATACTTAAATACAGGTGGATGGGGGGCGGTGAATAAGATAGATACATATATATTATTCTTCATGAATCTATTGATGGGCACTTGGATTGGTTCTGTATCTTGGGTATTGTTAATAATATTTTTAAAACATGTGAAGATATCACAAAAGATGAAGAGAAGAGAATGGATGAAGAATGAAGGGACAAGCAGAATAAAAGCAAGGGGCAAGAGAAGGAAAGACAAGGTAAGGAGGACATAGACATGTTCTGATTGGCAGTTGTTGATATGGGGAAGTTGGAGGTAACTAACTAGAAGGGAGGAACTCTATGTAATTGGTCTGAGAAGCATGTTGGACTTTCTCTGGTTGGTTCTGAGTTGAATGTAGGAGAAACAGTTTGGAAACTGGCAATTACTGACCAAGTTCTGAGTGTTCTGTGCTGATTGCTACCGGGATTGTGCTTTGACTTCTTTAGGAGCTTCATTCAGAGTATGGGGGTCAGAGATCTTTTGTCATCTGTGGTCTGGCCATTGTCTGTGCATTCAGTCTCGGAAAAGTAATGAACTCAAAAGTGTATGCATGAATCTTCTCTTCATGAAAAAAAAAAAAAAAGGTCTTGAGAAGTTAAACATTCAAACCTTGTAAGGTTGGAAATGTTAAACTATTAATACTGCCAAATAATTTTATAGCTGAACATTTAAAAAATTAAAAAATAAGCCCCAAATTTCATTTCAGTAGATTAATGTATTGTGAAAAAGTCTTCTCAAAATTGAAAATCCATATGCTGCATGACCTCAACCCAGAAAACCTGTGCAAACCTTGCCAACATCATCACCCGACCCATGCATTTTGCAATACCTCAGTTCTGGTGGTGGTAAGAAGTCTCATTTCACAAGCAGACCAGCACGCAAATTGTTAAATGTGCCCCATCCAGTCTGCAACCAAGTCCAAAATATGCAAAGACAGATTCTGAAGATAACTGGACTAAGGGGAAAAGTAGCCATAATTCAACAACAGAGCATAGGCAACACACATATGAAACATTCCTGAAGGGCCAGGTCCTGGGGGAAATGGGACACTACACTGCAGAGGACTACCAAACCATAGCAAGAGACCTTAGCAAAGTAGATATAAGTAATATATCTCGCAAGATAAATTAAAGTAATGATCATAAGTATACTCACTGGACTTCAGAAAGGAGTGGGGGACATCAGTAAGACCCTTAATGCAGAGACAAGAAAGAATCAATCAGAGGAAAAGAACACAATAAATAAAAATACACTGCATGGAATAGTAGTATGCTAGAGGAAGCAGAGGGATGAATTCATGTCCTAGAAGACAGTAATGGAAAGTAATTATTGAACAGAGGAGAGAAAAGGGGATTATGCTACAGGAAAATGGATAGGGAACTCAGTGACTCTATTAAGTTAATAACATTTGCATTATAGGTATTTGTGAAGAAGAGAGAAAAAGACGCAGAAAATGTATTTGAAGAAATAATAGTGGAAACTTCCTGAATCTGTGGTAGGAAGCACATATCCAAATCCAAGAGGCACATAGTTCACCCCAAATAAGTCAATACAGAGAGGTCCACACCAAGGTATGTAGTAGTTAAAAAAAACAAAAGTCAGTGATAAAGGAAACAAAATTTAAGAGCAGCAAAAAAATAGAAAATAGTTATATGCATATATACATACATAACCTTAATGCTATTAGCTGATCTTTCAGCACAAACTTTGCAGACCAGAAGGGAATGGCATAATATATTCAAACTGCTGATTGGGGAAAATATGCAGCCAAGAGTACTCTATCCAGCAAGGCTATCATTCAGAAAAGGAGAGAGGAATATTTTCTCAGACAAAAACTGAGAGAGTACATGACAATTAAAATAGCCCTTTAAGAAATATTAGAGGGAATTATTTAAATGGAAGGAAAGACCATAAAATAGAGGATGAAATGAATATATTGGTAAATATTGGTCAAGAGATTCACAAAACAAATGATGTAAAATAAGACACCAAATACTTACAACGTGTGTGAGGGGAAAAGAAGTAAAGAATGGGTTCAAACTCAAGTGACCATTAACTTAATATAGGCTTCTATATGCAGAAGATATTATATGTAAACCTAATTGTAACCACAAATAATTATAAAAGGAATAGATATGCAAAGAATAAAGAGAAATGTATGAAAATATATTAGTAATAAATCTAACAAACCATGAAACAAAGAGAAGAAAGAATCAGAGTAAACTACAAAAAAAAACAATCAAAAACAAGTTACAAAATGACAATAAACACATACCTATCGATAACTACTTTGAATGTATATGGGCTAAATACTCCAAAGATATAGAGTGACAGAGTGGTTAAAACAAACAAAAACAAACAAACAAACAAACAACAACAACAAAAAGGAAATACAAGAACCATCTATATGCTGCCTACAAGAGACACATTTTAGACCTAAAGACACCTTCAGCCTGAAAGGAGGAGATGGGGGTATATTTATAATGTAAATTGATATCAAAAGAAAAAATGAGTAGCAATTCATATTATCCCCCCCAAAAAATAGATTAAAAAAAGAAAAAAATGTGGATTTTAAAACAAAGACTATAATAAAAGAAAAAATAGGTATCTGAAACTAAGATTACACTGTATGTTAATAACTGGAATTTAAATAAAAACTTTAAAAAAGCATGGACATTATATAATAAAAAAGGGACATACCAAAAAATAAATATAAATATGTATACACCCAATATGGGAGGACCCAAATACATGAGAGAGTTAATAACCAACATAAAGAAACTAATTGAATTTACAATTAATGGAGCTAGAAAAATAACAAACTAAAATGAAAAACAGCAGAAGGAAGGAAATAATAAAGATAAGAGCAAGAATAAAGGATACAGAAAATAAAAAGAAGAGTTTAATGAAATCAAGAACTGTTTCTTTGAAAATATTGACAAAATTGGTAAAAAGTCTAGCCAGGCTCAGCAACAACAATAAATGGGGGCAGTGGAGAGAGAACTCAAGTCAACAAAATCATTGCAAATGATAGTGGAGAAATAATAACAAACACCACAAAAATACAAGCAAGTGTAAGAGAACATTATGAAAAATTATATGTCAACAATTGAAGAACATAGAAAAAAAGATTAATTTGTAGGAACATTTAACTACCAAAACTTAGGCAGGTAAAATATATTTAAAAAAATCAAGCAGATCAGTTAATAGCAATTAACTGAATCAGTAATAAAAAAACAAACAAACAAAAGAAAAACCCAATAAGCAAAGATTCAGGATCAGACGGCATCATAGGCAAATTCTGTCAAACTTTTTTTTAAAGATTTTATTTGTTTACTTGACAGAGAGAGTGGGAGAGCACAAACAATGGGGAACAGCAGAGGAGAGGGAGAAGCAGGATCCTCATTGAGCAGGGAGCTCAATGTAGGGCTTGATCTCATGACCTGAGAGGAAGACAAACACCTAACCACTTGAGCTACCCAGGCACCCCTCTACCAATCATTTAATAAAGAGTTAATACACATTATTCCCAAACTATACCAAAAGATATAAGAGAGAGGAAAACTTCCAAATTCATTCTATGAGGACATTACTTTAATACCAAAATCAAATAGAAAAGAAAAACACAAGGCAATGACTGTGATGAACGTAAATGGAAAAATCCTCAGTAAAATACTAGCAAGACTTAATTTTTTTCCCACCATGATCAGGTGGGATTTATTCCCATAATGCAAGGGTGGTTGAGTAACATGATGCAACACATAAATAAGAGAAAGGGAAAAAATGTAATCACTTCTATAGATGAAGAAAAAACTTATGCCAAAGTTACTCCATTTATGATTAAAAACTCTGGACAAAGTAGGTTTAAAGGGAACATGTTTCAACATATTAAAGGCCTTATATAAAAAAAAAAAAAATTCCACAGAGAAAATATTACAGAATGAAGAAAATCTGAGAACTTTTCCTCTAGGGTCAGGAACAAGACAAAGATGTTTACTATCACCACTTTTATTTAACATAGTATTGGAAGTCCTAGCCACGGAAATAAGACCACCACCCCACCACCCCAAAAAAGAAGAAAACAAAATAAAAGCATCCAAATTTCATAAACAAGAGTTAAAATTTTCATTATTGCCAGATGACATGATAGAGACTCCACCAAAAAATTGCTAGGACTGATACATAAATTTAGGAAAATGGCAGGATACAAAGTCAATGTAAAGAAATCTGTTACATTCTTGTATACCAAAAATGAAGGAACACAAACAGAAATTAAGAAAATAGTCCTATTTTTAACTAATTATTTGTTTTTTGGGTGTTGAGTTTAATAAGTTCTTTATGTATTTTGGATACTAACCTTCATCAGATATGTCAGTTGCAAACATCTTCTCCCATTACAATGGCTGCCTTTTAGTTTTGTTGATTATTTCCATTGCTATGTAGAAACTTTTCATTTTGATGAAGTTCCAATCATTTACTTTTTACAATTGTACCAAAACAATAATATATCTAGAAATAAACTTAGCCAAAAAGCTGAAAGACATGTAATCTGGAAATTAAAAAAACACTGATTAGGAGAGCACAAGATGGCAGAGAAGTAGGAGGAGGCACCATTTCAACCTCTCCCCTAAAGTGAGATGATGACCTACCAAAGAACTCTGATCACCCATGAAATCAGCCTGAGATTAGAATTATACACTTCTGGATCCCTATGGGGACAGAAGACACCAGTGGACAGAAGGGTGCACCTTGCCTGCACCACAGTCGATACATTCAGCTACATATCCGTTTAGCTATCTCTCACCAAAATGACTAGGAGGAGGTGTGCCCAACAGAAGAAATGTGTAGACATTTTATAAAGAATATGAGATGCACATTGTTGATCTAAAACATAAATAAGTGTAAAAAATCACAGATTCTCAAATTTTGCAGTTTCAAGTCACCTTTGTGATTTATATTTTTTTCACAGCACCCCAGAAAAAAAAAATCTAGCAGCCCAGTTTAATAAATCCAAACAACATAAAATTACAAATAATTATGGTCCAATACTTAGTAGGCATTTGAAAAACTAATGCACATAAGTGAAAGAAAATATAATGCATTTTACTTTGTTCTTCCATAACCACAAGTACTCACTAGGAATATGAGTGAGCAGGGCCATAGTACAGGAGCTGTGTAACATTTTAAACCCTGAATCTGACTAGGCATCACCACCCTTATACTCTATTCCACGTAGATTTTCCCATGATATTTTTGTCTTCCCAGGAATGTCTGAAAACTCAACTTCTCAAAACTAACATTATTAAAAGGAATTACTATGCTCTAATGTTGAATCTGTGAACTTTCTAAAGGTAGTAGCTTCTGTGAAGTCTAACAGATGTCAAGCATCATTATTTTCCTTGAAAATTTAGGCAAATCTCATGGTGCCCCTGCAAGTTCCTTATGGTATCCTGGGGAACACCAATTTACTGTTTGAGATCCACCAGTATAAGCTATTTTACTCTAGGGCTTTGAATTTCCATGGTACATGATGCAAGAGTTTACCTGCTAAGTTCTTTTGAAGTATTAAAATCAGTGCACCAAAATATCTGTTAAATGTTGTCTCAAACTCTGTCTTTATTGAGGAGTTTTTTAAAAACTCCTTGACAGTGTATAAAACTTTTTCACTATGTTACTTTGTGTAGGTTGATAGGAATTTTTAGAACCCTATTTCCCTTTAATCTTCACTCACAGGTTCCAATTTTCATTTCTTTAATTATGTTTTTTTTCCCCTTAGTTACCTTCAATATCATAACTTTCTACAAGCCATGGAGCATGAAAGAGAATTCACAGGTGTAATAATAAAATTACAGAATACAACTTTATGAGATTAAATGAGAAATTAGATATGGAAGACATCTTTAAACCAATGAAATCTCACCATTTTCACAGATTATAAATACTAAAAATTCTTTTGTCAAGATCTTTTGGCTAGAACATATCCATATGACAAAATTTTGGAGGCTCTCAGATTAAGAATATAGTTGTGAAGAGGGAGACAAGACCACAGGGAAGTAGGAGGAGGTGCCATTTCAACCTATACCCTAAAGTGAGCTGATTACCTACCAAAGAATTCTGATCACCAACGAAATCAGCCTGAGACTAAAATTATACACTTCTGGATCTCTATGAGGGCAGAAGAGGCCAGTGGGCAGGTAAAGTGGAGTGGGAACAAGGGACTGATATCAGAAGACAAACAAAAGGGGGAGGGAGCCACCAGAAGCAACCCATTGGAAAGTAATACCCCAATATGAGAGTGCCCTGCGATTGGGGACCAGCATTAACTTGGATTCTGGTTGAAAGCACTCAAAAAGAGCAAAGGATCATGGGGGGAAATTGTGGGAATTGGGTGGTTAGGGACAGGGGCTTAAGCCCACCAACCCCGGACAGCCACCGCTGGCACTGAGCCAGAGAGAGTGCAGCGAAAAAGCCAGGTCTTTGTCCCTGAGTCACAGGCGCCTGTCTGGGTAGCAGCTCCCTTAAGGGTGAGGGAGCCTCACCAGCTGGCAGAACCACAGCCTTTTGCACTCTCCAGGCCCACAGGCACTGAGAGACCGGAGTCTGAGTCATGCCCCACACCCTCCCCTGAGAGAGGTGAGTGCCAACACCAGTCAGTGCTCTCTCAGGCCCCTGAGAGTCTGAGCACTCCCAGCTCAGGCCAGCATGAAAAGCTCAGTGCCCTACCACTGCTTGGGACCTCTCTAGCAGTCTGGAGCTGCCCAGACAGCCGGGACTAGTATTTCTTGTGGTTTTGGGTACAAGCGGGTGTTCCTGTGATCCCAGAGACCATGACTGGGAATGTGCTCTGCCAGTGGCAGAAGGGGAATTTATGTGCCCTGGAGCACCTAGAGGGGAACAGACTGAGGTTTCTCTCTGAGAAGGAGGTCTGGGTGCAGTTTGCTTTCCTCTAAACCTCCAAAAACCATCAAAAGCTACCACAGGGAGAGAAAACACAACTAACAAACAAACAAAAAAATCCTCCAGAGAACAAAAGGCTGAAAAACTGGTTTCCTCAGAGCCCACCCGCTTGATAGGGGAAGGAGGACTTAACTCTAGCAAGACTCCCTGGAAACCCATGCAGCAGACCCTCCCCCAGAAAGCCAACAAAAAAAAAAAAAAAAAAAAAAAAAAAAAAAGACAAAAGGACAACCACTACTAATTCATAGATACAACATTTATTTTTAATTCATTCCCACTATTCTAGTTCTTTTCATTTTTTTAAATATAACTTTTTAACCTATTTATCATCACAGTGAGATGTCCAGGACATCAAGTTCCATAATAACCTTTTAATCTAAACTTTTTGATACATATACCTGTGTTTTTATTTTGCTTTTCTATTTTTAATTTTTTTAATTCAACTTTATTTTATTTTATTTTATTCTTTTTAAAAAATATTCATATAAAGATAAGCTTCAAGGTAACCCCCTTTCCCCAATCAATGCTATTCCTATAGGTAAGCCAGTTTTTAATCCCCCCTTTATCTTAGGAAAGTTGAGTACTTTTTTTTTTTAACAGAGAGAGAGAGAGAGAGATTTTTTTAAAAGATTTTATTTATTTATTTGACACAGAGAGAACCATACATACATGATAAAGAATGGAGTAAATAAGACAGTAAAGGGAGAACAGCAATCTCTTCCAATCATGTATCAGTGATGAGAAAATGAGGTTTTTAATTTCAACAATGGTTCCATAGGCCAATGTAAAGACAACTTCACCAATCTTTCAAAAAGAAAATAACAGTTCCACTTTTTATAGGAGTCTTTCATTTGTGGACAATGCCAAACCAAAGAAAGAACAAAAGGAAGAAAAAAACTAGTTGGTGAAATTTCTTAAATAGCTTTTAGAAACCCTTAATATATAATCAAACTATCAATATATACTAGATAAGAACATGCATGTAATTGCAATCAATAGGAAGGAAGACACATGCTGGACTCAGGGATACATATTTTGACAATTTATTTCCTGGTTGTTGGTGCTCTAATATATATCCCAGAAATATCTCCATGTGTTTTGTTATTGCTTTAGAGAGTCCATGATTTTTCCTAGGTACCACTATGACTGCCTAAGTTCCCTACCTCCTATTTTGGATTTTCCACAAGGCAGTCAAATGATCTTTAAAAATGTAAACTGGATTTTTTTTCACTTTCTTATTTAGAGCTTTCCAACAATTTTCTCTTTGATTCAAGGTAGGATTCCAAAGCTTTCCAGTCATCTACAATGCCCTATGAGATCTGCCTTAAACTTGCCTACCTCTGCAACATTGCTGTGCAAGGATTTCCCCACCCAATCTTTTCCAGATACACTGAATTTCTTTTGATCCCTAAACAAGCGACTTAGTGTTCTTGAACTTGCCATTTCCCTTGCCTGGCACACTCTTCCCCCAGATCACTCTATAGTTGACTATTCATGTTTCACATAAAGGTCAAATCTTCAGAAAAGACTCACGTGGCTAATCCAGTCCTTCATTTTAAGTCTCTATGGCACCCCTCTTGTTAATTTTGTTCATAGCAATTTTCACTCTCAGAAAATTGTCTTGTTCGTGTATTTATCTTGGATGGTTTCTTTTCTCTATTTTCTCTTTAGAAGGAGAGATCTTGTGTGTCTTCCCCACTATTAAATCCTGGAAGTTCCTGGCACAGAGAAAGTGTTCAATAGATACTTATGCATTCATGAATCCTGGGTATAAACCCTAAAACCTGCCTTCTTTACTGTGGTAGGAGGAGCTCTGGTACAGAATTGCATGAATTAGAAAGAAACATGAAGTCCATTCTCTTTTTTGTTCTCCTTTACAACTTAGTTATCCATTGCTATTGGGAGAGTACTTTGGGAAATTCTTTGGCATTATACACTAAAACTGAATATATTTATCCCCTATGACCCAGCAATTACATTAATACAGAGATAACAACCAGAAATTAGTGCACATGTTCCAATAATATAACCCCTAATGGGAAATAACCCAAATATCCATTAGTATTATCTATGGGAGCATGAAGAAGGGATCTAAAAAAGTTGGGATCAAAACCATATGGGAATTGGTTATTTGAGTATATACATATGTAAAAATTGGTTAGTTGTAAACCTCTGATTTGTATTAAACTATATGTATAATTGTACCTTAAAAATTAAAAATCAGGTAAACTAATTCATGTTAAAATTGAAAGAATATATATGAGTTTTTGTAACCTTTGGCAGTGAAAATCAGTAATCAAGTTTCCCGACTTCCCACCTAGAAGCAAAGCTGGCCAAATGTACAGGGGTAATCAACTTTCTGCCAGGGAGGATAGAAAATTTCCATTAGATAAGTTATGCTAATTAAGTAGTAGATTTTATTCTTCATTTTCCAACAGATTGGTTCCCAATATACATTTGTCTTTATTTTTTGATTTTTTATTTTTCTATTAATTATTTTTTTATTTTTTATAAACATATAATATATTTTTATCCCCAGGGGTACAGGTATGTGAATCACCAGGTTTATACACTTCACAGCACTCACCATAGCACATACCCTCCCCAATGTCCATAACCCCACCCCCCTTCTCCCAACGCCACTCCCCACAGCAACCCACAGTTTGTTTTGTGAGATTAAGAGTCACCTATGGTTTGTCTCCCCCCCAATCCCACCTTGTTTCATTTATTCTTCTCTTACCACCTTAACCCCCATGTTGCATCTCCACTTCCTCATATCAGGGAGATCATATGATAGTTGTCTTTCTCTGATTGACTTATTTCGCTAAGCATGATACCCTCTGGTTCCATCCACATCGCAAATGGCAAGATTTCATTTCTTTTGATGGCTGCATAGTATTCCATTGTGTATATATACCACTTCTTCTTTATCCATTCCTCTGTTGATGGACATCTAGGTTCTTTCCATAGTATGGCTATTGTAGACATTGCTGCTATAAACATTTGGGTGCACGTGCCCCTTCGGATCACTACGTTTGTATCTTTAGGGTAAATATCCAGTAGCACAATTGCTGGGTCATAGGGTAGTTCTATTTTCAACATTTTAAGGAACCTCTATGCTGTTTTCCAGAGTGCTGCACCAGCTTGCATTCCCACCAACAGTGTAGGAGGGTTCCCCTTTCTCCGCATCCTCGCCAGCATCTGTCATTTCCTGACTTGTTAATTTTAGCCATTCTGACTGGTGTGAGGTGATATCTCATGGTGGTTTTGATTTGTATTTCCCTGATGCCGAGTGATATGGAGCACTTTTTCACGTGCCTGTTGGCCATCTGGATGTCTTCTTTGCAGAAAGGTCTGTTCATGTCTTCTGCGCATTTCTTGATTGGATTATTTGTTCTTTGGGTGTTGAGTTTGCTAAGTTCTTTGTAGATTTTGGACACTAGCCCTTTATCTGATATGTCGTTTGCAAATATCTTCTCCCATTCTGTCAGTTGTCTTTTGGTTTTGTTAACTGTTTCCTTTGCTGTGCAAAAGCTTTTGATCTTGATAAAATCCCAATAGTTCATTTTTGCCCTTGCTTCCCTTGCCTTTGGTGATGTTCCTAGGAAGATGTTGCTGTGGCTGAGGTTGAAGAGGTTGCTGCTGTGTTCTCCTCATGGATTTTGATGGATTCCTTTCTCACATTGAGGTCCTTCATCCATTTTGAGTCTATTTTCGTGTGTGGTGTAAGGAAAGAGTCCAATTTCATTTTTCTGCATGTGGCTGTCCAATTTTCCCAACACCATTTATTGAAGAGGCTGTCTTTTTTCCATTGGACATTCTTTCCTGCTTGGTCGAAGATTAGTTGACCATAGAGTTGAGGGTCCATTTCTGGGCTCTCTATTCTGTTCCATTGATCTATGTGTCTGTTTTTGTGCCAGTACCATGATGTCTTGATGATGACAGCTTTGTAATAGAGCTTAAAGTCCGGAATTGTGATGCCACCAACTTTGGCTTTCTTTTTCAATATTCCTTTGGCTATTCGAGGTCTTTTCTGATTCCATATAAATTTTAGGATTATTTGTTCCATTTCTTTGAAAAAAAATGGATGGTACTTTGATAGGGATTGCATTAAATGTGTAGATTGCTTTAGGTAGCATAGACATTTTCACTATATTTATTCTTCCAATCCATGAGCATGGAACATTTTTTCATTTCTTTGTGTCTTCCTCAAATTCTTTCATGAGTACTTTATAGTTTTCTAAGTATAGATTCTTAGTCTCTTTGGTTAGGTTTATTCCTAGGTATCTTATAGTTTTGGGTGCAATTGTAAATGGGAAGGACTCCTTAATTTCTCTTTCTTCTGTCTTGTTGTTGGTGTAGAGAAGTGCAACTGATTTCTGTGCATTGATTTTATATCCTGACACTTTACTGAATTCCTGTACAAGTTCTAGCAGTTTTGGAGTGGAGTCTTTTGGGTTTTCCACATATAGTATCATATCATCTGCAAAGAGTGATAGTTTGACTTCTTCTTTGCCGATTTGGATGCCTTTAATTTCCTTTTGTTGTCTGATTGCTTAGGCTAGGACTTCTAGTACTATGTTGAATAGCAGTGGTGATAACGGACATCCCTGCCGTGTTCCTGACCTTAGCGGAAAAGCTTTCAGTTTTTCTCCATTGAGAATGATATTTGCGGTGGGTTTTTCATAGATGGCTTTGATAATATTGAGGTATGTGCCCGCTACATCACACTTTGAAGAGTTTTGATCAGGAAGGCATGCTGTACTTTGTCAAATACTTTTTCGGCATCTATGGAGAATATCATATGGTTCTTGTTCTTTCTTTTAATAATAATAATAATGTGTTGCAGCCCTGGAATAAATCCCACTTGGTCGTGGTGAATAATCCTTTTAATGTACTGTTGAATCCTATTGGCTAGTATTTTGGTGAGAATTTCCGCATCGGTGTTCATTTTTTTTTTTTTTGCATTTTTTTTTTTTTAAATAAGGAACAGATAGCAAATAGTTTAGGCTTTGGGAGCCACATACAATCTTTGTTGCATATTCTTTTGTTTGTTTGTTTAAACAACCTTTTTTTTTATAATTTTTTTTATTTTTTATAAACATATATTTTTATCCCCAGGGGTACAGGTCTGCGATTCGCCAGGTTTACACACTTCACAGCACTCACCATAGCACATACCCTCCCCAATATCCATAACCCCACCCCCCTCTCCCAACCCCCTCCCCCCATCAACCCTCAGTTTGTTTTGTGAGATTAAGAGTCACTTATGGTTTGTCTCCCTCCCAATCCCATCTTGTTTCATTTACTCTTCTCCTACCCCCTCAACCCCCCATGTTGCATCTCCTCTCCCTCATATCAGGGAGATCTTATGATAGTTGTATTTCTCCGATTGACTTATTTCGCTAAGCATGATACCCTCTAGTTCCATCCACGTCGTCGCAAATGGCAAGATTTCATTTCTTTTGATGGCTGCATAGTATTCCATTGTGTATATATACCACATCTTCTTTATCCATTCGTCTGTAGATGGACATCTAGGTTCTTTCCATAGAGATACAAACGTAGTGATCCGAAGGGGCATGTGCACCCGAATGTTTATAGCAGCAATGTCTACAATTAAACAACCTTTTTAAAATGTTAAAAAAAAAAAAAAGCCCCATTGTTAGCTCACAGAAAGAAGGAAAACAGACTATGGACCAGAAATGGCCCATGGGATTAGGTTGACTAACCTCTGAATTGGAGTGTGGAATAAAGTTATGTTCATATGTGCAGGTGGTCTCAAAAATTTAACTCCCATAGATCCTTTCTAGGGATAGAAAGATGCAGGAGGATGCATTTTCCCAAAACAAGAATGTGCCAAAAAAAAGCAGAAGGCACAGGACCCAAGAAATTCAAGGTTCTTCCACACCAGGAGAAAGGTAGAAGGAATCCCCAGGGAAATAGTGAGGGGACATCTCATATTATAGTGCTGTCACAGCATGAGAGCTCTCCTTCCAGAAAGGAGCCAGAGGACCCCAGGGAGGGTGCGAGCAGAATCAAAATGGGACAGATGACATGATGAGTCTATGTATACTGAGATGAGTTTTTAAGATCTTCTGGAAATTTTGGGACTGAATTAGTGATAGGTCTAAGGAACATAAGGAAATAATACAGGAAGTAATTATTACCTCCAGGAAGAACTGAAGTTCACACAGGATCCCATGTAATCCTAGCGTGCTATGTTGCTTAATTAATGACATTTACACAGACATAAGTGCAAACAATATTCCTTCAGCCCAGAATTGTGAGCCAATCTGGGAGCATGTGGTGGAGGTGAAGTGTTAGGGTAAGGGAGTGAGAGAGCTAAATCTTCCTCTTTCATATTTGAAAGCCAACAGATACTATCTATATCTGAAAAATCAAGAAACACACTATAAGCTTATTATACAAAAATACGGAGACAAATACTAGAGAAGACGGCAGAAAAAGTCAAACATAACTGTTCCAGGAACCAGGAATCAGCAGTAGGGATGGATGGAACAAGTTACCATAAGCCTTAAATCAACTTCACTTATAGCATACATGTATTTATAAATATACACAATTAGATTAAAATGAATGCACTTGGTACAAACATTTCAGTATATTGAAAAGTGTAAAGAATCAACCAATAAGATATACCAAAGAAGTTAATGTTCTTTATATTTTGGTTAATTGCCTTTTTCTTCTATGTTTTTCTTCATATGATGTAAATTCATTTTTGTATCTTCTTAGATTCTGTCATTAACATTTTTCTTGGCCATGAGCACTCTTGAAAACACCATTTTTAATGGCTGCATAATAATGAGTATATATATATGTGTGTATATATATATATACACACACACACACATACACACACATATATATGTACATATACATACATATATATGGTGTGCTTGAATTAACATATTGTGGCCATCTAAGATAAATTATTAGAAAGGAAAATCACTGGCTTGAACATTTTGGGGCTTTTTCTACATCTTGCTAAACTGCTTTTCAGAAATTCTGAACAAGGGGAGAGTGTCACCAGCATGGTACGAGAGAATCCATCTCCTACCATCCTGGCTAGTGTTGGGATTACTCATCTAAAAACATCTTTGCTGACCTGCAGGAACCTTTTGTGGTTTCAAATTTGCATTTAAGATGATTTAGGTGATTTTTATGACTTATTAGACGTTTGAGCTTCTCTGGCTGTGAACCACCTTTCATAGCAATTGTTCCCTTGTCTTTTTAATGTGTATGAACTCTTCTTTTAAAATTTTACTTATTTATTTGACAAAGAGAGAGAGAGCACCAGTAGGGAGAGTGGCAGGCAGAGGGAGAGGGAGAAGCAGATTCCCCGCTGAGCAGGGAGCCTGATGTGGGGGTTGATCCCAGGATCATGACAAGAGCAGAAGGCAGATGCTTAACTGACTCAGCCACGCAGGCATACCTAGGAACTCTTCTTAAATACATATAACGTTGCCCTGTTGGGTCTGCTTGCACCACATAGAGAGGGTTCTTCTCCACATCCTGGACCTCTCCCTGAACTCCAGTCTGGCTGCTGGGAATTTGGTCTAGACTCCCCACATCCTCGTGAAGCCAAGCCTCAACTGGTCCTCTCAGGGATGCTTCTATCCTTTCTCTGACTGAGTACTGTACTTCTGCCCCACTTGCTTGTATCAGTTCCTTATCTCCTCTTAGGATTTTCATATACTTATCTTTTTCTTTAGTTCTGGAAAATTCCTGAAGACTGGTGTTCTCATTCTCTATTTGGTTGCCAGAAATTGCCTCCCTGCTGCCTAGGCTCCACTGAATGTTAATTTGCCAAAAATGTTTTTCATTCCAACTGCCCTTCACTGTCCTCAGACTCCTGACCTTCTGCTATGCTCACATTTTTCTCCTGAATCTCATGGAGAAGCAGAAATTCAGTAATTTATCTTCCTCAGTAGAGGGCATTCTCTTGGCCAGAATATGCAGGCTGGGACCATCATTGGAAGGACAGTTCCTTTTCAGATGATATGTTGCTTTTCACTCCCTGGTTTCCTGCCTCTATCTGTCCCATATGAGCTGCTGGGTAGTCCTCTCAGGGTCTGGGTAAGTTCCTACTTAATTATTTTATTCACAGCAAAAGGACAAAGGCAACATTTAGGTTTATTCTGATTTTTATTTGCATCTCAGAAATGCACTTCTGTAGTGCAAGGAGGGAGCTATATGTCAAACAAACATCCATTGACAGGGAATTGCCCCCCTTCTAATGTTTATCTTTAGTAATTTTTTTTAAGATTTTATTTATTTGAGAGGCAGAGAGAAAGAACGAGCAATAGGACAAGAGCAGTTTCTCTGAGGAGTAGGGAGCCCAATGCACAACTCGATCCCAGCACCTGATCCATGATCAGGACCTGAGCCAAAGGCAGATGCTTAATGGACTGAGCCACCTAGGCGTCCCTATCTTTAGTATTTTAAGAACAATAAATACATAAGGTAAGCAATCAAATTGACTTTTTTCTTTAAACACCTAGGGGGGGAAAAAGTACGTGAAGAGACTGTCCCACTTCCTTTTTTAAAAACTGTATCTCCTTTGCAGAAATGTCTGTTAAGGAGATACAGTTTTTAAAAAAGGAAGTGGGACAGTCTCTTCACGTACTTTTTTCCCCCCTAGGTGTTTAAAGAAAAAAGTCAATTTGATTGCTTACCTTATGTATTTATTGTTCTTAAAATACTAAAGATAGGGACGCCTAGGTGGCTCAGTCCATTAAGCATCTGCCTTTGGCTCAGGTCCTGATCATGGATCAGGTGCTGGGATCGAGAAGACATCCAGATGGCCAACAGACACATGAAAAAGTGCTCCATATCACTCGGCATCAGGGAAATACAAATCAAAACCACCATGAGATATCACCTCACACCAGTCAGAATGGCTAAAATTAACAAGTCAGGAAATGACAGATGCTGGCGAGGATGCGGAGAAAGGGGAACCCTCCTACACTGTTGGTGGGAATGCAAGCTGGTGCAACCACTCTGGAAAACAGCATGGAGGTTCCTCAAAATGTTGAAAATAGAACTACCCTATGACCCTGCAATTGCACTGCTGGGTATTTACCCTAAAGATACAAACGTAGTGATCCGAAGGGGCACGTGCACCCGAATGTTTATAGCAGCAATGTCTACAATAGCCAAACTATGGAAAGAACCTAGATGTCCATCAAGAGACGAATGGATAAAGAAGATGTGGTATATATACACAATGGAATACTATGCAGCCATCAAAAAATGAAATCTTGCCATTTGCGACGACGTGGATGGAACTAGAGGGTATCATGCTTAGCGAAATAAGTCAATCAGAGAAAGACAACTATCATATGATCTCCCTGATATGAGGGAGAGGAGATGCAACATGGGGGGTTGAGGGGGTAGGAGAAGAGTAAATGAAACAAGATGGGATTGGGAGGGAGACAAACCATAAGTGACTCTTAATCTCACAAAACAAACTGAGGGTTGATGGGGGGAGGGGGTTAGGAGAGGGGGGTGGGGTTATGGATATTGGGGAGGGTATGTGCTATGGTGAGTGCTGTGAAGTGTGTAAACCTGGCGATTCGCAGACCTGTACCCCTAGGGATAAAAATATATGTTTATAAAGCTGTAAAAAAAAAAGAAAAAGAAAAAAGAAAGGATGAATCCCCAAGTTTTGTAGCAACATGGACGGGAATGGAAGAGATTATGCTGAGTGAAATAAGTCAAGCAGAGAGAGTCAATTATCATATGGTTTCACTTATTTGTGGAGCATAACAAATAGCATGGAGGACAAGGGGAGATGGAGAGGAGAAGGGAGTTGAGGGAAATTGGAAGGGGAGGTGAACCATGAGAGACTATGAACTCTGAAAAACGATCTGAGAATTTTGAAGGGGTGGGGGGTGGGAGGTTGGGGGCACCAGGTGGTGGGTATTGTAGAGGGCACGGATTGCATGGAGCACTGGGTGTGGTGCAAAAATAATGAATACTGTTATGCTGAAAAAATAAAAAATTAATTAAAAAAAAAAAACTGTATCTCCTGCACCACTGACTCTGTGTTTTGCTCTTACTGTGTATTTTCTTTTTGCGTAGACTTCATGTTCCATTGTGCTGTCTAGAGTCAGCACTACACTCATGTAATCACTTTTGAAAAAAAATGGTATTTTAATGTCCCATGGAGCTTTCTGAGCACTATATTGGTCTTCCAGCTGAAACTTGGGATACATTTTTTCAAGTTAAATAAAAAGAAATAGCTGTGGGTATGTTCACTGGAAAGCCCCTCAATGACTGGCCATTCCCTTGAGGAGCTGCTCGTATCTGCATTTAGTGAGGCCTCCCAGCAGAGGGGCAGAGCCCTGCCCCAGTGTCCTTCACATTTCTAGTTCAGGTTTGTCCTGGGGACAGGTGTCCTCGGCAGTTTCTCTGCTGCATGATTTTTTCCTCAAATTTTATTTTAACATACAGGTTATGTGTATTTTTATATGTTACATATTACATATGTTTTGTAGACTATAAACAGCTCATGACATTGTATCACAACTGTTACATCAAAACTCTGTTTTCATTTATTTTTAATCTGGACTACCTTACTGAATGTATTCATTCTGCTAGGTTTTCAGATGCTTCCCCTGGGTTTTCTAGGGATACCATGATACCACCTTCAAATAATGAAAACTGAGTCTCCTATCCATAAGTCTATTTTTTTTATTTTTGACTGAAACCATTAGAAATAATGGTGGTAAGTAGGCATTCTTTTCTATTTCCTTGCTTCCATGGGAATGCTTCTGAAGTGTTATGTCATTATATGTCATGCTAGGTAAGTATCCTTATAGTTCTAATTTACCAAGAGCTTAAGAAAATCCCTAAGTAGGTGTTGGTTTTTATTGAATGACTTTTAAGTGTGTACTCAGATTTTGATTTAGGTTCCATAAAAATATATTGTCTTAGTAATGCAGTATATTAATAGATGTCTTTATGGTATATTGTCCTTGAATACCAGGGATAAATGCTACCTCGTCATGTTGAATTATTCTTTTATTAGCAATTTGATAACTTACTACTTTATGTGGCTAATTTGCATCCCAGATTATAATGTTAAACACCAGCTGTAATGCCACAATATCCTTATCCAATTTTCTTTGTTCTAGGAAATGGCTCTGGGAGACTGAATTTTTGGTCCTAATTCCTCACTCTGTTATTACATGATTACACATTCTCCTGCCACATCCTCACAAAGGCAGGATGTACTTTCCCACCCCTTGACTCTGGGTTTGGCTGTGAGACTCCCTTTGGCCAATGGCATATTCGTAGATGTGAGATGAACAAGAACTCAAAACTTGCTTTCTTGGTGAGATTTGCAATCTTGTGCCTGTGGCATCTCCAGGAGAAGGATAGGTGAGGTAGCTAGCCACTATCCCTTTTATTTTCCTAAACCCAGAGTTATTTTAAATCAACAGGTGAGGATTTGATAACACAGAAAGAGTATGCCACATTTAGCTGGTGCTCAGCAACTGTCACTCCCACTACCCTCTTGCTATTACATCGGGAGAGCAGGGAACTGTGGCAAGGTCATGTTTTCCCAAGATGACCGTGACATCATCTCCTGACATGCATGCTCTCCTAGAATCCAACCACTTCTCTGTCAAAAGTCTGTGCCCCCCCACCTTGGACCTAGGTGAGCTCTGGTGAATGTTTATACATTCAGAGGTAGAAGTGATACCACGTCACTGCTGGGGCAATGTCATAAAAATGTCCTGCAGGTCCTCCTTAAGATCCAGGGACACTTGGTTTTGGAAGCCAGCTGCCATGTTGTGAAAGCTCAAGCTAGCCCATGCAGAGAGACTCCACAGTGACACAGTGAAGCCACCTGCCCACACTCTGATCAACAGTCCTGCCAACACCCAGTATCCACTGCTAGATGTGTGCATGCAGAAGTCTCCAGGTGACTCCCAATCCTAGCTGTCTGTCTAGTCACTCCCAGTCTTGGAGGTCCTCCCAGCTAAGTCCCCAGATATTGTGGGTCAGAGATAAACCATTCCCACCGGGCTGAGTCCAGACTCCTAACCCAGTGAATCTGTGAGTGTGACAAAACGATTACTTTACATCACTGAGTTTGGGGTGGTTTGTGGTGTAGTAATAATAACTGGAACAGGACTGGAGATTCAGAAAATTCACATCATTTTCCTATGGTTACAATACCAGGCCATGGCAGGGTTGGGAGCTTTGGAACAGGTGTGCCTGTACTTTTCCTCTTTCTTATACCAGTGACTGGCAGTGAGGTTCAGAGAGACCTAAGCCAGCCAGAACTCAGAAGGATACCACTCGGCAGCTCCACGTGTGTGTGTTTGTGTGTGTGTGTGTTGTGTGTGTGTGTGTGTGTGTGTGGTCCGAGACCAGATCACTTTGGGGGTATGACAGAGATCCCACCCCGACTAGAGCAGACCGTGTCCCCTAGCAACACTGGGTTTCCATGTTACTGCTCCTTAAAATGCTAGTAGCCTCACAAACTGTGAAACAAGACTTAATAGCATTCCAAAGTGTAAAGACTTCATTATTATCACAGGGAGTGCTCTGGCTCATTTATCAGCATTTTATTAAGAATTACCATATGTATCTAAAACACAACTACACTTGTCCAAACAATTGAGCAAAGTATGAGGTCATACTCAGAGCCTGGGCAGCTCTTACTGTACCCCTTGCGCCGGCACCCTCCACCCCTGCTCAGAGCAGCTCAGTGTCCCCTTGTGCACAGGCACAGTCCAAGCCTTACCCATTTCATGAACGCTTATGTCCCTTTCCTTCTTTCTTTGGTTGTGGTGGCTGAAAAGCACCTCAGGAAACAGGGCCTTGAAAGGCAAAGTCTTTTAAGAAATGTCAGGAGCAAGTGTTGCAAGGTAAACAAGGAAAGAAAGAGTGATGTTAAGCAGGTTGGGAAAAAACAAACAAACAAACAAACAAACAAACAAACAGGATCTCAACCAAATGGATCTGCATGCTTTTACAAAGAGCTTATTATGATTAAACTTGGCCTCCCTGCAAAGTCTGGAAAACATAAGGCCGTTGAGGCTTTGAGGCCATTTTTGCATGCTCTTCTTTATTTTCTTCATTAAGTCCTGCTTTTTTTTTGTCTGTTTCTTCATCCAGATTGCTCTTAGTGCTCCTGGATCAGATGAATTTGAGACTCTCTCTTTATTGCTCTGCTCTGTGTGCTGGTGGCCAGAAGTACCCCCACCTCCAAAGGCCACTAAATGCCTGGATGGAGGAGCCCGGGGCAGGGAGAACAGACCCAGGAATTCTGACTACCCCACATAGAGCTGTGGTTCTCAGGCAGTGCCATAGGTGGGCTGGACCATGGTAGCTGCGGGCAGTGTGACCATCCTCTCTCCCCGTTCAGTGCCTGTGGTGTACCTGGCTCTCCTGTGTGCCGTCTGTTTCCCTCACTGCTTTCTACACAGAGCCTTTCTTTCATCCTGAACTCTATTCCTGCACACTACAAAGCCACCTCTGCTCTCCAGAATCCTTCAATGCCTGAGCTTCTCAACATGAGCTTTCTCTTTCTTTGCTTTCCAAATGTCCTGGTTTCTTTGTATGCAACTTCTTTAAAAAATGGACAGAGTAAACAACAGAGCAGCAATATTTCACAGGGTTTAAACTTACATTCTGGTCCTGGAGATTGGGTCCTTTTTTATTTCTTCTCTCCTGCTCCATTCATTCTCTACAACCCTTTTCCTGAGTCCAAGGTGCTCGGTGTTCGTCAGCTGGTGGCATGCCTTCCATTTATATTGAAGTGCTGACAAAGCCTCTGTTGGGGTGGCCAGTTCCTGGGGTTCTATGTGATTTCAGGGTATTAGAACCACTTTCTTACATGTGCATCTGTTTTCCAAAATTTACTCCTGGCTGCGTCTCTCTGTCTGGTGAACTGAATGAGTCTCCTTTCAGACTAGGTAGGTCTTAAAAAAGAACTCACCAGAACTCCCAAATTCTGGAGTCTCATGACTCCTCAGAAACTCACTGCTATCTCTTTGGAGACCTGAGATTCAATAGGAACTATATGGGAGAAGAGGCCATGGGGGCTGATTGTAATCAGGCAATCCTGGCTTGGTGTACAGTCTGCAGAAAGCATCATGGGAATGACACATGAAACAATGCTGTGGACAGCCTATGTAAGTGGAATCTCGGTGTGTGCAAAGCAGCCTCATTTCCCACTGATGAATGACTAGTCCTGGGCCATATGCCACCACCATACTCTTTTTTTTTTTTTTTAAGATTTTATTTATTTATTTTTGCAGGAAAGAGAGAGAAGTGAGAGAGAGATCATGAGTTGGGGAGAGGCATATAGAGAGGGAGAAGCAGGCTTCCCACTGAGCAGGGAGCCCGATGCAGGGCTTGATCCCAGGACCCTGAGATCATGACCTGAGGTTAAGGCAGATGTTTAACTGACTGAGCCACCCAGGCACCACTCACAACTCTGCTCTTAAGACAGGTTTTGTAGTGGCAAGAACTTGAGGGTGTAGGCAGAGGCCAACCTGAGTGATGAAGACTCTGCTCAGCTGCTTATGAGCTGTGTGACTTGGGGTATATGACTTCACCTCTCTGTTTTCAGTTTCTTCACATGAATCAAGTGAGCTAATGCAGAAGACAAAGTCCCGTGAGGTGGGAGGGGACACTAGAAATATCTGCAGAATCTGAGTTTCTCCAACCTGGCCCTTGTTTCCACTACAAACACCATTTCCCTTCTTCTAAAGGCAAGAGGGAGCCACGTGCATTCATCATTCATGTAGGTGGCATCCTGGCATGGACGTGGAGCCAGGGGGTGTACCAGCACTATAAATCCTGAGATACATACTTTGGGAGCCCCAAGATTCACTACTGGGGGAGGCAGACAGCCCCGATGGGGTGGTCCGTGGAGGGCAGAGGTACACGAAGAGCCCAGAAAAGGCTCTGAACAGGGTGGAAAAAGTTTTGGGGGGACAGGACCTCTGAACTAAGTTATGGATGATACAGAAGGTACGTGGTGACCTAAGAAAGGTAAAGCCTTATTAATCACACCAATTCTTTCTACTCCAACAATACTGAAAAGAGACTTTTTAAAAAAGTCTTTAGGACAACTGAAGCTTGGTGACTCCTTGATTCTGCAGAACTATCCTTGCCCAATTCTAGAAACATTTTCTTTTTTTTTTTTAATTTTTATTAATTTTATTTTTTATAAACATATATTTTTATCCCCAGGGGTACAGGTCTGTGAACCACCAGGTTTACACACTTCACAGCACTCACCATAGCACATACCCTCCCCAGTGTCCATAATTCCATCCCCCTCCCAACACCCCTCCCCCCATCAAACCTCAGTTTGTTTTGTGAGATTAAGAGTCACTTATGGTTTGTCTCCCTCCCAATCCCATCTTGTTTCATTTATTCTTCTCCTACCCCCTTAGCCCCCCCATGTTGCATCTCCTATCCCTCATATCAGGGAGATCATATGATAGTTGTCTTTCTCTGATTGACTTATTTCGCTAAGCATGATACCCTCTAGTTCCATCCACGTCGTCGCAAATGGCAAGATTTCATTTTTTTGATGGCTGCATAGTATTCCATTGTGTATATATACCACATCTTCTTTATCCATTCGTCTCTTGATGGACATCTAGGTTCTTTTCATAGTTTGGCTATTGTAGACATTGCTGCTATAAACATTCGAGTGCACGTACCCCTTTGGATCACTATGTTTGTATCTTTAGGGTAAATACCCAGCAGTGCAATTGCTGGGTCATAGGGTAGTTCTATTTTCAACATTTTGAGGAACCTCCATGCTGTTTTCCAGAGTGGTTGCACCAGCTTGCATTCCCACCAACAGTGTAGGACGGTTCCCCTTTCTCCGCATCCTTGCCAGCATCTGTCATTTCCTGACTTGTTAATTTTAGCCATTCTGACTGGTGTGAGGTGATATCTCATGGTGGTTTTGATTTGTATTTCCCTGATGCCGAATGATGTGGAGCACTTTTTAAAGTGTCTGTTGGCCATCTGGATGTCTTCTTTGCAGAAATGTCTGTTCATGTCTTCTGCCCATTTCTTAATTGGATTATTTGTTCTTTGGGTGTTGAGTTTGCTAAGTTCTTTATAGATTTTGGACACTAGCACTTTATCTGATATGTCATTTGCAAATATCTTCTCCCATTCTTTCAGTTGTCTTTTGGTTTTGTTAACTGTTTCCTTTGCTGTGCAAAAGGTTTTGATCTTGATAAAATCCCAATAGTTCATTTTTGCCCTTGCTTCCCTTGTCTTGGTGATGTTCCTAGGAAGATGTTGCTGCAGCTGAGGTCAAAGAGGTTGCTGCCTGTGTTCTCCTCAAGGATTTTGATGGATTCCTTTCTCACATTGAGATCCTTCATCCATTTTGAGTCTATTTTGGTGTGTGGTGTAAGGAAATGATCCAATTTCATTTTTCTGCATGTGGCTGTCCGATTTTCCCAACACCATTTATTGAAGAGGCTGTCTTTTTTCCATTGGACATTCTTTCCTGCTTTGTCAAAGATGAGTTGACCATAGAGTTGAGGGTCTATTTCTGGGCTCTCTATTCTGTTCCATTGATCTATGTGTCTGTTTTTGTGCCAGTACTATGCTGTCTTGATGATGACAGCTTTGTAATAGAGCTTGAAGTCCGGAATTGTGATGCCACCAACTTTGGCTTTCTTTTTCAATATTCCTTTGGCTATTCGAGGTCTTTTCTGGTTCCATATAAATTTTAGGATTATTTGTTCCATTTCTTTGAAAAAAAAATGGATGGTACTTTGATAGGAACTGCATTAAATGTGTAGATTGCTTTAGGTAGAATAGTCATTTTCACAATATTTATTCTTCCAATCCAGGAGCATGGAACATTTTTCCATTTCTTTGTGTCTTCCTCAAATTCTTTCATGAGTACTTTATAGTTTTCTGGGTATAGACTCTTAGTCTCTTTGGTTAGGTTTATTCCTAGGTATCTTATAGTTTTGGGTGCAATTGTAAATGGGATGGACTCCTTAATTTCTCTTTCTTCTGTCTTGTTGTTGGTGTAGAGAAATGCAACTGATTTCTGTGCATTGATTTTATATCCTGACACTTTACTGAATTCCTGTACAAGTTCTAGCAGTTTTGGAGTGGAGTCTTTTGTGTTTTCCACATATAGTATCATATCATCTACAAAGAGTGATAGGTTGACTTCTTCTTTTCCGATTTGGATGCCTTTAATTTCCTTTTGTTGTCTGATTGCTGAGGCTAGGACTTCTAGTACTATGTTGAATAGCAGTGGTGATAACGGACATCCCTGCCATGCTCCTGACCTTAGCAGAAAAGCTTTCAGTTTTTCTCCATTGAGAATGATATTTGCGGTGGGTTTGTCATAGATGGCTTTGATAATATTGAGGTATGTGCCGTGTATCCCTACACTTTGAAGAGTTTTGATCAGGAAGGGATGCTGTACTTTGTCAAATGCTTTTTCAGCATCTATGGAAAGTATCATATGATTCTTGTTCTTTCTTTTATTAATGTGTTGTATCACATTGATTGATTGGCGGATGTTGAACCAACCTTGCAGCCCTGGAATAAATCCCACTTGGTCGTGGTGAATAATCCTTTTAATGTACTGTTGAATCCTATTGGCTAGTATTTTGGCGAGAATTTTTGCATCTGTGTTCATCAAGGATATTGGTCTGTAGTTCTCTTTTTTGATGGGATCCTTGTCTGGTTTTGGGATCAAGGTGATGCTGGCCTCATAAAATGAGTTTGGAAGTTTTCCTTCCATTTCTATTTTTTGGAAGAGTTTCAGGAGAATAGGAATTAGTTCTTCTTTAAATGTTTGGTAGAATTCTCCCGGGAAGCCGTCTGGCCCTGGGCTTTTGTTTGTTTGGAGAGTTTTGATGACTGTTTCAATCTCCTTACTGTTTATGGGTCTGTTGAGGCTTTCTACTTCTTCCTGGTTCAGTTGTGTTAGTTTATATGTCTCTAGGAATGCATCCATTTCTTCCAGATTGTCAAATTTGTTGGCATAGAGTTGCTCATAGTATGTTCTTATAATTCTCTGTATTTCTTTGGTGTTCGTTGTGATCTCTCCTCTTTCATTCATGATTTTATTTATTTGGGTCCTTTCTCTTTTCTTTTTGATAAGTCTGGCCAGGGGTTTATCAATCTTATTAATTCTTTCAAAGAACCAGCTCCTAGTTTCGTTGATTTGTTCTATTGTTTTTTTTTTTTGGTTTCTATTTCATTGATTTCTGCTCTGATCTTTATGATTTCTCTTCTCCTGCTGGGTTTAGGGTTTCTTTCTTGTTCTTTCTCCAGCTCCTTTAGTTGTAGGGTTAGGTTGTGTACCTGAGACCTTTCTTGTTTCTTGAGAAAGGCTTGTACCGCTATATATTTTCCTCTCAGGACTGCCTTTGTTGTGTCCCACAGATTCTGAACCGTTGTGTTTTCATTATCATTTGTTTCCATAAATTTTTTCAATTCTTCTTTAATTTCCTGGTTGACCCATTCATTCTTTAGAAGGATGCTGTTTAGTCTCCATGTATTTGGGTTCTTTCCAAATTTCCTCTTGTGATTGAGTTCTAGCTTCAGAGCATTGTGGTCTGAAAATATGCAGGGAATGATTCCAATCTTTTGATAATGGTTGAGACCTGATTTAGGACCAAGAATGTGATCTATTCTGGAGAATGTTCCATGTGCACTAGAGAAGAATGTGTATTCTGTTGCTTTGGGATGAAAAGTTCTGAATATATCTGTGATGTCCATCTGGTCCAGTGTGTCATTTAAGGCCTTGATTTCCTTGTTGATCTTTTGCTTGGATGATCTGTCCATTTCAGTGAGGGGAGTGTTAAAGTCCCCTACTATTATTGTATTCTTGTCGATGTGTTTCTTTGATTTTGTTATTAATTGCTTTATATAGTTGGCTGCTCCCACATTAGGGGCATAGATATTTAAAATTGTTAGATCTTCTTGTTGGACAGTTCCTTTGAGTATGATATAGTGTCCTTCCTCATCTTTTATTATAGTCTTTGGCTTAAAATCCAATTGATCTGATATAAGGATTGCCACTCCTGCTTTCTTCTGATGTCCGTTAGCATGGTAAATTCTTTTCCACCCCCTCACTCTAAACCTGGAGGTGTCTTCGGGTTTAAGATGAGTTTCTTGTAGGCAACATATAGATGGGCTTTGGTTTTTTATCCATTCTGTTACCTTGTGTCTTTTGATTGGGGCATTTAGCCCATTAACATTCAGGGTACGTATTGAGAGATATGAATTTATTGCCATTGTATTGCCTGTAAGGTGACTGTTATTGGATATTGTCTCTGTTTCTTTCTGATCTACTACTTTTAGGGTCTCTCTTTGCTTAGAGGACCCCTTTCAATATTTCTTGTAGAGCTGGTTTGGTATTTGCAAATTCTTTCAGTTTTTGTTTGTCCTGGAAGCTTTTAATCTCTCCTTCTATTTTCAATGATAGCCTATCTGGATATAGTATTCTTGTCTGCATTTTTTTCTCATTTAGTATTCTGAATATATCATGCCAGCTCTTTCTGGCCTGCATTGTCTCTGTGGATAAGTCTGCTGCCAATCTAATATTTTTACCATTGTACGTCACAGACTTCTTTTCCCGGGCTGCTTTCAGGATCTTTTCTTTGTAACTAAGACTTGTAAATTTTACTATTAGGTGATGGGGTGTGGACCTATTCTTATTGATTTTGAGGGGGCTTCTCTGAACTTCCTGGATTTTGATGCTTGTTCCCTTTGCCATATTGGGGAAATTATTTCCAATAATTTTCTCCAACATACCTTCTGCTCCCCTCTCTGTTTCCTCTTCTTCTGGAATTCCAATTATTCTAATGTTGTTTTGTCTTATGGTGTCACTTATCTCTCGAATTCTCCCCTCGTGGTCCAGTAGCTGTTTGTCCCTCTTTTGCTCAGCTTCTTTATTGTCTGTCATTTGGTCTTCTATATCGCTAATTCTTTCTTCTGCCTCATTTATCCTAGCAGTGAGAGCCTCCATTTTTGATTGCACCTCATTAATAGCTTATTTGATTTCAACTTGGTTAGATTTTAGTTCTTTTATTTCTCCAGAAAGAGCTTTTATATCTCCTGAGAGGGTTGCTTTAATATCTTCCATGCCTTTTTCAAGCCCGGCTAGAACCTTGAGAATCGTCATTCTGAACTCTATATCTGACATATTACCAATGTCTGTATTGATTAGGTCCCTAGCCTTTAGTACTGCTTCTTGTTCTTTTTTTGTTGTTGTTGTTGTGAATTTTTCTGCCTTGTCATTTTGTCCAGATAAGAGTATATGAAGGAGCAAGTAAAATACTAAAAGGGTGGCAACAACCCCAGGAAAATATGCTTTAGCCAAATCAGAAGAGATCCCAAATTGTGAGGGGGGAGGTAGAGGATAAAAAGGGGTTCAGGAAAAAAAAAAGAAACTATTAAAAAAAGAAAGCCAATAAAGAAAAAATATAAAAAGAGGAAAATATATATATATATATATATATATATATATATATATATATATATATTAGATAAACTATTTAAAAAACGTTAAAAAAGAAAACGGTAAAAGTTAAAAAAATTTAGCAGAAGAAGAGAAAAAGAAAAAAAATTTAAAAAGAAAAAAAATTAAATTAACTGCAAGGCTAAAAAATCATGGGGAGAAAGCCATGAGTTCCGTGCTTTGCTTTCTTCTCCTCTGGAATTCCGCCGCTCTCCTTGGTATAGAAACTGCGCTCCTTGGTAGGTGAACTTGGTCCTGGCTGGGTTTCTCGTTGATCTTCTGGGGGAGGGGCCTGTTGTAGTGATTCTCAAGTTTCTTTGCCCCAGGCGGAGTTGCACCGCCCTTACCCGGGGCCGGGCTGAGTAACCTGCTCGGGTTTGCTGGGTTTGCTTTCGGGAGCTTTTGTTCCCTGAGTGCTTTCCGTAGAGTTCCGGAAGACGGGAATGAAGATGGCGGCCTCCCGGTCTCCGGCCCAGAGGAGCCAAGAGCCTGGGGCCCCACTCCTCAGTGCGCCCTCAGAGAACAGCGCCCAATGACTCCTGTCACCCTGGCCTCCGGCTGCACTCCGAGCTGACCGAGACTGTGACCGGTTCAAGGCAACTCCGAGCTGAGAGTCACTCCTCAGCTCTGTCTCTGTAGCCGGCTTCCCCGTTCTAATACCAGTAAGCTCTTCGACACTCAGACACCCCCAATCCTTCTGCGACCCAGCAGGACCTGAGGCTGCGCTGACACCGCCTGGGTTTCACCCCAGTTAAGCCTCTGGAGCGATGTCCCTCAGCAGAACAGACTTTTAAAAGTCCCGATTTTGTGCTCCGTTGCTCCGCCGCTCGCCGGGAGCCGGTCCCTCCCCCCGCGGTCTATCTTTCTGTCGCTTTGGAGTCACTTCTCTGCCAGTCCTACCTTTCAGATAGTGGTTGATTTTCTGTTTCTAGAATTGCTGTTCTTCTTCTCTTCAATCTCCCGTTGGATTTGTAGGTGTTTGCAATCTTTAGATAAGCTATTTAGCTGATCTCCCGCTACCTGAAGTAGCCTCAGCCTGCTACTTCTCCACCATCTTGACTCCTCCTCCGCTTTCAGGAGCTTTTGTTCCCTGAATGCTTTCTGTAGAGTTCTGGAGGACAGGAATGAAAATGGCGGCCCCCAGTCTCCAGCCCAGAGGAGCCGAGAGCTTGGGGCCCCACTCCTCAGTGCACCCTTAGAGAATAGCACCCAATTACTCCTGTCTCCCTGGCCTCTGGCTGCGCTCCGAGGTCACCGAGCCTGAGACCGGTTCAAGGTAACCCTGAGCTGAGAGCTCACTCCTCGGCTCTGTGTCTGAGCCGGCTTCCCCATTCTAATACCTGCAAGCTCTGCAACACTCAGACACCCCTGATCCTTCTGTGACCCTGCAGGACCTGAGGCCACGCTGAACCTGCGTGGGCTTCACCCCGGTTTAGCCTCTGGGGCAATGTCCCTCAGCAGAACAGACTTTTAAAAGTCCTGATTTTGTGTTCCGTTGCTCTGCCACTTGCCAGGAGCCAGCCCCTTCCCCCGCAGTCTATCTTCCCGTTGTTTTGGATTCACTTCTCCGCCAGTCCTACCTTTCAGAAAGTGGTTGATTTTCTGTTTCTAGTATTGCTGTTCTTCTTCTCTTTGCTCTCCCGTTGGATTTGTGGGTGTTTGCAATCTTTAGATAAGTTATCTAGCTGATCTCCTGCTACCTGAAGTAGTCTCAGCCTACTACTTCTCCGCCATCTTGACTCTGGTCTCTAAAGATTTGTTTAATCACTGAATGGCTTATCTTTCCATCGAAGGGTCCAGCAGATCATGCTGCAAATCCCAGGGCGCTTGCCCAACAGTCATGGACACCCAGAGTGTAAAGGGGGCTCTTCACCACTTCAGTCAAAATTAGGCAAATTTAACTCCTCTCTAGCCAGCTGTTAAATTGTACCCAGAGGAAATGAGAACACATTTAAAATACGAAAGTGTATTATATAATTATCTTCAAAAGCATTTGAAGCTATTTATTCTAAACACACACACACACACACACACACACACACAAGACAAGGCAACCAACCAACCCAACCTGCAAACCAGAACAGTGACAGAAACGACTCAGTACATTTAACCAAGTGATGAAAATAGAAACATAAGGCAGCAAAGAAGTGAGTAGGTTGGTAGAACTCTGAGACGTAAGGTGATAAGAGTGACCATGATTTGAGATCACACCAGCTCTGAGGTTCTCGGCACGGGGACAGAGAGATGTTTTGTGACCTTTGAGAGCAAATCAGTTTCTCAGGGGCAATAAAGGTTTCCCCCTTGAGATAGGCATTATCATACCCATCTTTACTAGCACTAAGTTCCAAAAGACATTTCATGTCTGATATCCTGTACAAACAAAAATGACTGGCAGAAGGTACTCTTTTCTGAACTACAGAAATGGACAGCACATGGAAGTTTCTATTGATGGGAAATACAAGTTGTGAAGTTGATGACTTCTGCCTCATCTGACTGGGTCCAAATGCAGAACTCATCTGGGGGGACTGTAGGGGCCATTTTTCTAGAAACTAGGATATGGTTATACAAGTCCATAATTTTTTGGTTGTAGGCACATTGGTCTGTCTATTGCCTGAGTGATTGCATGTGCCCACATGAGGCCAAGTGACATGTCCCTGTTCTGAAATATCCGGATGCCCTCAACGTTCTTCAAATGCCACTTCTTGGAATATTTTCTGATTTTTCCCCAGGCGAGCCTGTCTTCCCCACCACACTCAGCCCCCCGTGAGCTCACTCCATCTGCATACACCTTGCACAGGACCTGGTATATATCACAACCCTTTAGCAAAAGCTTGTCTAATGCATGGAGAGTAGCTAAAGGCCGATGGCCTTTACAAAATATGAAAAAAGACAATAGTTAGGCAAATTTCAGGTGAAGTAGCCTACAAACTTGAATTAGGTACTTTTTTTTTTTTTAATGCACCAGTGATGAGACAGATAAGGTATCTGCCAGGGGAATCAGAAGTAGGAACTTTCCAAAGGATTTAATATAATATTTTATTTAAGCCATTCATCTAAAGAGAGCTGAAATATTGGTTATTTTGGAAGAATCCATCAGTTCATTGATGATATTTCATTGATGATATAGCCCCTTTCAAGGGCTAGTGCAATTCTAGGCATTGGAGACCTAGCAAGGATAAGAGGGGAAACACACACACACACACACACACACACACACACACACACACACATCAGCTTTTAGTGGGGAGAGAGGCATGATCAAACAGATAAGGTCATTTCAGGCAGTGATAAGTCATGTGAAGAAAAGTTCAAATGCAGTGGGAGTGGGAAGGGGCAGCTCTAGTTTGAGAGTCCTGGAGGAGGAGAAGGCTCTGGAGCTGAGACATGAATTGGAGGAGAAGCAGTCATATGAGGACAGCAGGAGAACATCCTCAGGAGGCTGAGACACACATGAACCCCAGGGCCAGAGTGAGATTGGTCTGTGCCAGGGACAGAAGGCCAGCATGACCTTTTGCAAGACGAAGCAGCCACATAAGTCAGATGACCAGGAAGACCTGTATTCAAGGCAGGGGTTGCTGGGCCCATTGATTTTAAATTTATTCTATATATGTAGGAAGGTTCTGGAAGGACCTTCTGGCAGGTTCTTACTGTAAGGTTCTATGCTGGGGAGTGGCAAGATCTGACATAAACTTTGACAAAATTATATTGGATGCTGTATGGGGCACAGCCTAGGTGGTGAGGGAATGTGGGGAGGTGAGATGGAAGTGTGGCAATAACTTAGGCCAGCATGGATGGTGATGGCCACAAGGAATGGGGCAGTGGAGTGGTGTGGGCAGGGTGGTGGACAGCACTTTTCTGGGGCTCCCACCCATTGGACCCACTGCTTATAAGTTTCTGGCTAAGCAGCAGGTAGATGGGGGGTGTTCCATCTCCTTAGAGAGAAAAGGCAAGGGGAACACCTGGGTTGGTGGTGGCTGGCTTACAGAGCAGGGAGCAGCTGTAAGGGCCACTGAAGAGAGTATTCTGACCATGCTGCATTTGAGATGGCTGCTGGATAATGAAGTTGGTTATTACTCAGGACAGGCTGCTTCATTACAATTGTGGGTTTTTTTTAAGTCTTGGAATACACTGTAATCTACTTCTTTCATGGAGGTCTTAAACTTATTTGACTTCTAGGCACTAAATGTGGCTTCACCCACCATGACATGTTCCTTTTATGTTTCATTCATCCTTCTCTTTCAATTTACTTTGTTTCCTTTCTGTTGCTTTAGAGGAAAAATGATAAACCCTGTCATTTTCCATTGCCTTAGATACCATATTTCAATATAGCAAATGTCATTCATTGTCTTGTTTGTTCATCCAAAGGCCATTTACTGACCTCCCAACTCTGCACAAAGCTAACATAAGATGTTGAAATGTGTGGCTACAAAGAAAAATAGAACAGAATATGGGACGATGGAGAGGTGGCCAAGGATAATAGTCCCAACATTCAGTTGTAAAAAACAGAGAGCACAGAGAACCCATGGAGGACACAACCCTAGCAGATGCTGAGGGTGACTTCAAGGAGCTCCTAGCAGAACAGGAAATTCATGGAGCATAGGGGAGAGTGAGGCAGGCTGGAGCCTGGCTGAAAGAGCTCTGGTGCTGAGCAGAGGAATTTAGACTTTGAGAGATTGGAGCTCGTCAAAGAGTAAAATGATTTCATACTACTCTCCCAGTGGTTCCTGGTGGGACCAAAGTCTGCATAACCATCGACAACTGCAATCTGGTCATCCAGGGACATGTTGCCCCAGCTGTGACCCAGTCACCATGGGAACAGAGCTCACTCTTTGGACCCCTGCTACGTTGACTTTGGCTTCCAACTCTAGAAGGAATAAAGTATGAAAACTACCTTCGGTGGAAAGATTGCTCACTGCTTTCTGTGGCCAGAAATGTAGGGGTTCCATCTGCCAGCATTTTGAAACAAGCATTCCACTTTTTACATCTAGACAGACCCCACCCTGGTCGAGATACAGTAATCCATGTGTTAATGGGATTGGTGTTGTGGGTGTGAGTGTGTGTCTGTGTGACGGGGTGTGAATGTGTGAACCTTTGTGTGTGCGTGTGTGTCCCAAGGTGACTCCTCTTGTGGCCAGAGCCCATCTACTCTGAAAGACTCCTGTCAAAGTAAAGACCAAATGCTTGTAAAGACAACTCAGAGGCAAGAGAAGGACTGTTTTTGTCGTGGGAATGTTTTCAGGAGGTTTAGAATGAGCCATGTCAAGACGCGAGGCTGGGCATGAAAACAAAGACCTGTGTTGCAAACCTGATGTGAAGGGCATGTCAGCCATAAATACTTAACATTATGAAGTGCAAGTATTTATTAAAAACATGAGGTGTTCTGGGCTTATTGTGCTTAATGTCAACCCTTGTTAGCATATACGGTTTTACCTTTCAGAGAAATGGTTCAATAGCCTGTGTTTAGTGAGATCTGTACACCTAGAAGCTGCAGATGATTTCATTTTATAAGAGATGAAACTGCATTTGTTGGAACCAATTAACTATAAAAACACCACCATCTGCCATTTATTCTAGTATAAAGTGGTTTGGGCAGATGCTGACATCTTTCAAATGATTGATTCATCCCTGACAAGAGATGATGAGCAGAAGCTTCCAGCTGCCCACTGCTCAGACAATACCAGTTTATAATTGTAAACACCAACCCAGGATGCTTGATGTGGAGGGAGCAGGTGAATGGATGGCGCTTTAATAAGGACCGGCCGTGAATTTCTAAGCACATTCCCTGTCTTCTCCCCAGTCCTCACCACCCTTGACTTCTGGCCCCTATTTTTGCTGGAAGAATGTTCTATTCAGTGCCTGATGTCCCGGCACTGGGATAACTGGGAGGAGTCTGTTTTAGAGTCGAAAATGTTCAAATGCTCTCAACGTGGTGCTACAGTTGTGTATACAATTATTTTTTCACAGCAGGCTGTAGGATTTCATTAAAAAATATGTTGTTTACAAAGAAGCCAACCGACATGTTACAGACTGACTTAGAAGCAGCTGTATATGTTTATAAAAAAATAAAAAAATAAATGAATTTTAAAAAGAAAGAAAAGAAAAGAAACACCTGTATACCTAGTGCTCCAACACCGATGCCCTTTCCAGAAGAGTATGCATTTATATCTTTGGGTAGGGATGTTTTCCTAACCATTTTTTTTCCAACAATCTGAATATTTTGAGAAGGGAAATTTAGACATCAAGACATTTTCTTGGTGCTATGTTTATAAAATATACATTATATATCTACTTAGGTAGGGATTGTTAGGTGCAAAATGATTTATCTTCTCTGATAGAATTAAAGCCAGAGGTGAAGCTGTTTTTTTTTTTTTTTTGTTTCGTTTTGTTTGTTTTTTTTTTTTTTTTTGTGATGTGATATCTGCCATCTGGAGGGTTGGCTGGACCCAACTTCATTATTCATTCAAAGTGAATGGTGGTGGTTGACCAAAGGCTGTGAGTTCAAGTCTGCTATGTCAATAACTTGATAGGAGGAGGTATTCTTTAAAGATCACTATGAGCCAGGTACTTTCAAACCTCTGAGACTAACATGGGTTCTCTTGTCTTAAATGCCCTTCTTTCCTTTGTATACCTAATACTATACTACTCTTTCCTAAAGAAAATCCCATGGTGACATTTGAGTCACCTCCCCTGCAGGCTGTACATCTGTGTGTGTACAGATCTCCATTTAGCAGACGAACATGATCAACAATTGTAGTGTTTTGAACCTTTTTGCTTCTAATGTCTTTCTGGTCTTAGTTGGTTCACTCCTCAATCTTTGTATTACTGAACGACTTCCACATAAAAACTTTTCTAATATTTTGGGTTATTTTTGTGGCCTTTCTCCTGGTTCTCTCATATATTTCTGTAGAGAGGTTCACCAGAACAGCATGGGTGTTTCAGGGGATAATTAATTCCTTTGCCATTCCACAGAGATTTAATATATTGTTCAGTTTTTACAAGAACTATGTCCACTGGATAGTGGTTGACAGATGCTTTTTGCTTACATTACGATCGTCTTTCATAGTTTTGCTTGCTATTTAAGAGGGCAGAAACACCTTGAACTTTCAAGAAATAGCCCAGTGTGCTTTAAACACAGCGTTTTTCCAAATCAGCCATAGTGGGAACAGTTACACCATGGAAATTGGCAGAAACTCCAAATCAGACTTTTATTTTCTTTTCTTGTCTTGTCTTTCTTTTCTTTTCTTTTCTTTTTTTAATCAAGAGCCAATTTACCATTGCATCTCTAGTTATTGTAGATTGCTTTGCTTCTTGTGGGCTCATATGTCCCATTTAGATCAGCTTACGATTCATGAAACATTGGTGTCCTAAGAGCTTGTGATAGGCTTTCATTCAGAAAAGAAAAGGGGTTGTGACCAATTATGAGGTAAACACTATTTAATTTTCTTTAAATATTATTTACTTATTTGAGAGAGAGAGAGAGCTGAGGCAGAGGAAGAGGGAGAAGCAGGCTCCCTGATGAGCAAGGAGCCCCATGCAGGGCTCCATCCTGGGATCATGACCTGAGCCAAAAACAGATGCTTGGCGGACTGAGCCACCCAGGTGTCCCATTCCAGTGGCTGCGTGAAAGCTTGCTGTAGTCAGGGGTGGGACTATCACCTGAACTAAGGGAGTTCAAGGACTTCATGGTGTCTCCATATCTGGTTTGATTTCTTAGCTCCCTATCTCTCCTGGCTCTTACTCACCTTCCCATATGTATAGAAATATGTTTGTTGATAACACAGTCTTTATGACTTGAGATATCTTGTTCGAAAGTCTAAATGAATTTCCTGTGTTTGTTTTTCCTCAAGTGCTGTCTTCTCTTCTCTGAGATCCTGATTGGTGAGATAATGTTGTAAGGAGAACACTGTCCCCCAGTAAATGTGCTTATTTGCTGGGTGACCCAAACTTGATTATAGATCACATCCGCATGTGACGTATGCCATGGTTCTAATCTAGATACAAAGCAGCCACATGGCTTTTCTGCTCATAAACATGATTCAGGGCCTATGTTTTGCACAATCCTTTGACTGTTCATTCTGCCTAAATTCAAATAGTTAAGGCCATATCATGGTTTCTTGTAAAGCATTTCTGTATATTTTTTTAAATTTTTTTTTGGTGTTCCATTGATATGAATTGTGAGCAACAGTTCAAATGGAGTATTAACAAATAACAAGAAACAGATTTTCATGTGGAAATAAGAATCAGAAAAGAATTGTCAATTCTCTGAGTAAATACATATACATTTTCTCAAGACATTATCTGCATGTTTCCTAACATCTGGGCTCTGACAGTTTTCAAATGTCTTCCTGGGGGATTGAGAGGCAGAGGCAACTAGGGTCCTGGCATACCTTACATGTGGTCTGAACAGGTGGACTTCCGAGTGACAGATGCCCTTGAGGTCTCAGAACTATTGGGAGACATTATGCCTCACATGAATATTCATGAGGTAAGGGCTGCTGCCTGAAGCTCCACTTGGAGATCAGTAACAACCTGAAAAGAGCTTGGATGTGATGATTTCACTTTTAGGAGCTTAGGTTAAGGAAATATTCAATATAAGCAAAGATAGGCAGTACAGTACTGTTTATACACGTATTTATTTAATGCTAAAAAGCACCTTTTTTAAAAATTATGTTATGTTAGTCACCATACATTGAATCATTAGTTTTTGATGTAGTGTTCAATGATTCATTAGTTGGGTATAACACCCAGTACTCATTACAACACATGCCCTCCTTCATACCCATCACTGGGCTACCTCATCTCCCCAAACCTCTCCCTTCTGTAACCCTCAGTTTGTTTCCTGGAGTCCAGAGTCTCTCATGGTTCGTCTCCTGCTCTGATCCTCCCCCCACTTCAGATTTCTCTTCCTTCCCCTAATGTCCTCCATGCTATTCTTTATGTTACATATATGAGTGAAACCATAGGGTAACTGTCTTTCTCTGCTTGATTTATTTCACTTAGCATAATCCCCTCCAGTCCAATCCATGTTGATAGAAAAGCTGGGTATTCATCCTTTCTGATGGAGGCATAATACTCCATAGTATATATGTACCATGTCATCTTTATCCATTCATCTGTTGAAGGGCAAATCGGCTCTTTCCATAGTTTGGCCATTGTGGCCATTGTTGCTATGAACATTGGGGTGCATGTGGCCCTTCTTTTCACTACAACTGTATCTTTGGGGTAAATACCCTGTAGCGCAATTGCTGGTTCATAGAACAGTTCTATTTTTGACTTTTTGAGGAATCTCCACGTTGTTTTCCAAAGTGACTGCACCAACTTGCATTCCCACCAACGGTGTAAGAGGGTTCCCCTTTCTCTGCATCCTTGCCAACACTTGTTGTTTACTGTCTTGTTACTTTTTGCCATTCTAACTGGTGTAAGGTGGTATCTCAATATGGTTTTGATTTGTATTTCCCTGATGGCTCATGATGTGAACATTTTTTCATGTGTCTGTTAGCTATTTGCATGTCTTCTTTGGAGAAGAGTCTGTTTATGTCTTCTGCCCATTTTTTGACTCGATTATTTGTTTTTCGGGTTTTGAGTTTCAGAAGTTCTTTAAAGATCTTGGATGCCAGTCCTTTATCTGTAATGTCATTTGCAAATATCTTCTCCCACTACATGGGTTGCCTCTTAGTTTAGTTGACTATTTCCTTCGTTGTGCAGAACTTTTGGGACTTCATCAAGATAAAAAGCTTCTGTTTTTACATTTAAAAGATGGAAAACATTCCTGTCTAACAGTGGAGGAATAGAACATAAGTTATATGGTAGGAATATAATACAACATAATGTATGGTAGGAATATAACACAAATACTATACCAATCACTTAAAATGATGATATTGATTTATACTCATTGACATGGGAAATTCACATTACATATTGTTAAGTAAAAAAAAAAAAAAATCTGCTCATCAAGTAGTCCATTAGTATAAATATATTTTGGGGTTAAATTTTATATGTATATATATGTTAAACCCCACAAGTGTAGGTGTATACACAGGAGAAACATGGAAGCTTATGTATAAAAGTGCTGATGATAGATTTCTTCTAGAGAAAAAAAAAAAAAAACATAACGTAAATTTCTTATTTCTCTTTGCTTCTTTATCTGATTTTTGAAACACCATAACTCTTTTATTTTAATGAAAAAAGTTACCCTGGAGCTGTTGGTTTTCACCATCAGGACTGGGTGTATTTGCAAGGTCCCAATGTCCCTCACTTCCCACCATGGGGAGCCACTCTCCCCAAACCCTGCCTGTTGGCCCAGTCCTGTGTGCTTATTCCCCAGGATGAGCCTGGCTGGGGCCAAGAGTACCTGAGTTCTGTGCTCTGGAGTTTAGCCTCCAGCAGCCTGCCCCTCTGCCTCGCTGGAATTCTGCCTTGTTCCTGAGCCCAGTACTGGTCCCTATTTTTTTTTCTTATTCTGGTCCCTGAGTCCTTCCTTGTGATCTGCAGGATCCCTGCTCTTCTGGTGTTACCCTGTCTTTATGGGTCTCCCCTGCACATGGTCTCACTCCCCAGCTGCGGTTGCTGATATCCTTTTCCCTGCTGACGGACCTTCCTAGGGTCCAATACCCATGGGAATGGTGACCTCACCACCCACTCACCATGTACCTGGGATCTTTCCTGTTCACACCAGGCTGGACTGCCCCGCAGGGATTGTGGGGTCTCTTGTTCCCTTGTTACTATGCCTGGCCGTGTGGTGTGTCTCTTTCCTGTTCAGGCCTGGCCCATTCTGCCTGGTAACCATGTCCATTCTCAGGTAGAAATTGGGAGAGTTTCCCACTCCATGAGGCCCCGTGGCCATAGACAAACCAACTCAGACCTGACCCAAATGAGATGTGAGTGTAACTGCTGATAAATCTGGATAAACTCACCCATCTAATAGGATTCTGTCAGCTGCAGCAATAAGCCAGGAGAAAGACCTGAGAACAGTTGTCCATGGATCACAGACCCTTCTGAGGATTTGGCAGAGTCATGGCTTTTCTGTTCCCTTAGCACACTCCGTGGCCTCCCTGCTCCTTCCTCCCCACCACCGTGGGCCTGCTTTCTGATAGAAACCAAAGATGCTTTGCCAGTGGGCTGTTACAACTTGGGAGTGAGAGTCTGTCTTTGAGTGGGGTTGTCCTGGAGATATGGTTCCCTCCCCAAGCCAGGCAGGTGTAACTCTCTGTTATCCATGTGGAGTGTCCCTGGCTCTTCCTGGGCTGCTGGCTGTGTGCTAGGCTGTCTCCTGCCCCATCGTGGGCTCATCTGTGCCTCCTTCACAGTGTCGGTCCTTCAGCCCCCATGTCCATCACTGATGATTTTTTGTGGGTCACAATTCAATTCATAACAGTCCATCCTCGGACCCCAAACAATACATGTCCTTCTCACATGTGAGATCCATCTCTACCCTTCTATTGGCATCATCAAATGGTCCTTGCTAACCACAGGGGCTCTGAAATGTAGTCTATCTGACAGATTGGTTTTTTCAATGAGTTTACAACATGCAGAATATTTTTTTTCAAAGATTTTATTTATTTATTTGTCAGAGAGAGAGGAGCGAGAGCAAGCACAGGCAGACAGAGTGGCAGGCAGAGGCAGAGGGAGAAGCAGGCTCCCTGCCAAGCAAGGAGCCCAATGTGGGACTCGATCCCAGCACGCCGGGATCATGACCTGAGCTGAAGGTAGCTGCTCAACCAACTGAGCCACCCAGGCATCCCAACATGCAGAATATTTTTGTGTCATGAACTAATTTGATGGAACTTGTGGCAGATAAGCCAGGCCTGACTCAGATGGAGCAGCCATTAAAAAATAAGTATTTTTTGTAAATATGAAACCAGGGCTCAGAGGGCTTCAGTGGGAGATTGAAGATCACATGGCTTGTAGGGGAGGGGGAGGGCCCAGGTTGAGACCCTCTTCAGGCTCCCGCTGCTCTCTTTCTGTAACACTCATTTGTCAGTGTCTTGTCTAGCAGGAATTGATTTATTGGTGGGTGACCACAGAATCTATGCAATTTTCAGGTAGGGTATGGTAATATGCATGCTATGGTGCAGAACAGGTGAAAACACTTACATCAAAAGGTGAAAACCAGCCCAGAAATCACCATGGTGAGTTCTCATAATGGTTGGAATCTTCTCTTGAGTCCAACTGTTTAGAATTTGACCTCAGGGATTCCAGTGTATTGAAATTAGCTTGGATAACATACTAGTTATGCTTTTGGAGGATGGATAACTTCTCTCTTCCTGCACAGGGAATCTGGAGGGATTTTCATTCTCTTTGATGGCTCTCCCACCTCACTTGTCACTCATCCACATCACAGCCCAGCCATGGCAGGCCTTGACCTCCTATACGAGGCATCTACTTTTCCCTTTGGCTTTGTCCAATGTCATGATAAAATACACACAGTCTATAGCTGTTCAAATGATGTTGCTTTTCCCAATTTGTGTCCACTACCAGAGGCTTTACTTCAATAGCTCCTTGGTGCTAAGGCTGACTAAGTGGGCAGTGGACAGCGTGAGATGTGATTGCCTAGAATACCAACAGGAAGCATGTTTCTTGCTGTGGCCAAAAGAATCTTTAAGCAGTCACTGCATGCAAGTCACTTAAAGTCTTTTTTTTTTTTTTCTGTGTCTTCCTGCCCTTCCCCTTCTAAAATTCATTTTTTAGATCAATATTATGTCTCTGGTGTCAAATAAGGGATACAGACATCTCTTCTCATTGAGAGGCCATTTGCTAAAAGGAAAATCATTTCTGTGATGAAAATTAGGCTTTAAAAATTTTGCAAGGGGGAGACAAGATGACGGGGAACTAGGAGGAGGCACCATTTCAACCTGTACCCTAAAGTGAGCTGATTACCTACCAAAGAACTCTGATCACCCATGAAAACAGCCTGGGATTAGAATTATACATGTCTGGATCTCTACGGGGGAAGAAGACGCCAGCGGGCAGATAAAGTCAAGTGGGAACGTCAGACTGATATTGGAAGATAAACAAAAGGGGGAAGGAGCCAACAGAAGCGACCCATTGGAAAGTAATACCCCAATACGAGAGTGCCCTGTGACTGGGGACCAGCATTAGCTTGGAGTCTGGTTGAAAGCACTCAAAAGGAGCAAAGGATCATGGGGGAAATTATGGGAATCGGGGCTGTTAGGGACAGGGGTTTAAGTCCCTGGACCAAGGACAGTCAACACTGGCACTGAGCCAGAGAGAGTGCAGCAAGGAAACGAGGTCTTGGACCCTGAGCCAGGAGCACACCTGAGAGCGTCTGGGAGCACCAGGGTTGCGGCCGCCATGAGGGGCTGGGAGCCTCATGAGCTGGCAGAAACACAGCCTTTTTGCACTCTCCATGCACGCACCATGCTGTGCTATCAGAATCTGAGTCGTGTCCCACACCTCCCCCCTGAGAGAGGTGCATGTAGGCGCCAGCCTGGCACCCGGCGCTTTCGGACCCAGAAAGTCTAGGCACTCCCAGCCCAGGCCAGCGGTAAAATCTCAGTGTGCTATCGCTGCTTGGGACCTCTCTGGTGATCTGGAGCTGCCCAGACAGCCGCCACTGTCATAGTTTTGGGTACAAGCAGGAGTTCCTGTGTCCCCAGGGACTGCGACTGGGAATGTGCTCTGCCAGTGGCCAAGGGAGAATTTATGTGCTCTGGAGCACCCAGAGGGGTACAGACTGAGGCTTCTCTCTGAGAGGGAGGTCTGGGTGCAGTTTGCTTTCCTCTGAACCTCCAAAAACCATCAAAAGCTGTCAAGGTGAGAGAAAACAAATGAACAAACAAACAAAAAAACCCTCCAGAGAACAAAAGCCTGAAAAAATGGTTTCCTCAGAGCCCACCCACTGGAAGGGGGTGGGAGGACTTAACTCAGGAAATAGTGCCTGAAAACCCACTCAGCAGGCCCCACCCCCAGAAAGCCAATGGGGGGGAGGGGGGGAAGACAAGAGAACAACCACCACTACTTCATAGATATAACTTTTATTTTTAATTCACTCCCACTATTCTGGTTCATTTTTTATAGATAATTTTTAACCTACTTACCATCACAGTGAGATGACCAGTACATCAAATTCCATAATATCCTTTTAACCTGAACTTTTTAATTTTTTTAAGATTTTATTTATTTATTTGTCAGAGAGAGAGAGAGAGAGAGAGAGAGCACAGGCAGACAGAGTGGTAGAGGGAGAAGCAGGCTCCCTGCGGAGCAAGGACGTGGGACTCGATCCCAGGACCCTGGGATCATGACCTGAGCCGAAGGCAGCCGCTTAACCAACTGAGCCACCCAGGCGTCCCTAACCTGAACTTTTTGATACAGATAACTGTGTTTTTGTTTTGCTTTTCTATTTTTTAATTTTTTAAATTTTAGTTTAGTTTAGTTTATTCTTTTTTTATTTTCTACTTTTTAATATTCATATAGATTTAAACTTCAAGGTAATTCCCTTTCCCCAATCAATGCTACCGCTATATGTAAACCAATTTAAAATTCACCTTTATCTTAGGAAAGTTGAGTCCTTTAGCAAAAATATTAAGGTACATCCAGGAAGAATCAAAATAACCTTCCTCGCCCACACTGTGAATTTGTAATCACTCTCCCATCTTTTTCTTCTGCCAGCATTTCTGTGTATTTGTATTTGTCCTGATAGTATATAAATCTTATGCTTGGGGTTCTTTTTTACGAGGTACTATTTCTGTTTTGCTTTATGTATTTTTTTCTCATGTCATTTACTTTTATCAGTCTTTAGGTTTGTCTGTTTTGATTGTATACTTCATACATCTTACCTCGGAGCCCATTTGGGTTGGGACTTCTCTTTTATTTTTTCTTTCTTTTTTATTCCACTCTCTCTCTCTCTTTTATTTTTTCTCTCTTTCTTTTTTCTTTCATTTGTGTGGGGACTCTTGACTGCTCAGAAGCATTCCAGGGTGTACCTTGCCTGCACCACGGTTGATACATTCAGCTACATCTGTTCAGCCATCTCTCACCAAAATGACTAGGAGGAGGAATGCCCAATAGAATAAAAATTCAGGGGCTGGGCCTTCTGCAACAGAGCTTATGGCTATCGACATAGACAATATGTCAGAAAGAGAATCCAGGCTAACAATTATCTAGGCAACAGCAAGGTTGGAGAAAGCCATGGATGACAAAATGGAATTGATTAGGACAGAACTGAAAGCCACCAGGGATGATGTTCACAATGTTCTCAATGAGTTGAAATCTAATCTAAATTCTCTAAAAACTAGGGTAACTGAGACAGAAGATAGAATGAGTTATCTGGAGGACAAACAGATAGGAGAAGGGGGCAGGAAGAAGCCTGGAACAAACAGCTTAGAAGCCGCGAAAACAGAATCTGGGAAATAAATGATGCCATGAAACGTTCCAACATCAGAATTATTGGAATTCCTGAAGGGGAGGAGAAAGAAAGAAGTCTAGAAGATATAGTGGAACAAATTCTCCATTAAAATATTCCCAATCTCCTTAATGAAACCAGTGTTCATGTACTAGAGACAGAACAGTCTCCCTCCCAAGATTACAGAATCTCGAAATTCCTCGAGACACCTAATAGTAAAAATGAGGAATCATAATTGAAGACAGACTCTCTGGAAAGGAGCTAGGATAAAGAAGCGCCTTACATACAGAGGAAAGCCCATCAGAATAACATCAGACCTGTCCACAGAGACCTGGCAAGCCAGAAAGGGCTGGCAAGATGTACTCAGGGAACTAAATGAGAAGAACAGGCAGCCAAGAATACTTTATCCAGCAAGACTGACATTCAAAATGGATGGAGAGATAAAGAGTTTCTAAGACCGGCAAGGCTTCAAAGACTATGCGACCACCAAGCCGACACTGCAAGAAATATTAAGGGGGGTTCTATAAAAGAGAAAAAATCCTAAGAATACCATTGAACAGAAATATAGAGACAATCTACAGAAAGAAAGACTTCAAAGGTAACTTGATGTCAATAAAAAGGTATTTCTCAATAATCACACTCAAAGTGAATGGACTAAATGTGCCCATAAAATGACACAGGGTTGCAGATTGGATAAAATGACAGGACCCATCCATATGTTGTCTCCAAGAGACCCATTTTGAATATAAGATACACCCAGACTGAAAGTGAAGGGATGGAGAAGCATCTTTCATATCAATGGGCCTCCAAAGAAGGCCGGGATAGTGATTCTCATATCAGATAAATTAGATTTTAAACAAAAGACTGTAGTCAGAGATACAGAAGGACACTACATCATTCTTAAAGGGACTATCCACCAAGAAGATCTAACAATTGTAAATATCTATGCCCCCAATATGGGAGCAGCCAATTACATAAGAAAACTATTAAGCAAGATAGTCATATTGATATGAATACATTAAAAGTAGGAGATCTTAACATGCCTCTCTCATAAATAGACAGATCATTGAAGCAGAAAATCAGTAAAGAAACAAGAGCATTGAATGACACATTGGACCAGATGGACCTCATAGATATATACAGAACATTCCACCCTAAAACAACAGAATACTCATTCTTCTCAAGTGCACATGGAACCTTCTCCAGAATAGAACACATACTGGGTCACAAATCAGGGCTCAACTGATTCCAAAAGACTGAGATTATTCCCTGCATATTCTCAGATCACAATGCTTTGAAACTAGAGCTCAATCACAAGGAACAGTTCAGAAGGAACTCAAACACCTCGAAGCTAAAGGCCACCTTTCTTAAGAAAGCTTGGATCATCCAGGAGATAAAAAGAAAAGTTAAAAATTCATGGAAATCAATGAGAATGAAGACACTTTGGTCCAAAACCTATGGGATACAGCAAAGGCGGTCCTAAGGGGAAAATACATAGTCATCCAAGCCTCACTCAAAATATGGAAAAATCCAGAATACACCAGCTGTCTCTAACACCTTAAAGAACTGGAGAATCAACAAAAAATTAAACCAAGTCCACACACAAGAAGGGAAATAATCAGGAGTAGAGGAGAGATCAATGAGATAGAAAGTAGAGATACATTAGAACATATCAATGAAAATAGAATCTGGTTTTTTTTAAAGAATCAATAAGATCTATAAACCATTGGCCACACTAATCCAAAAGAAAAGAGAGAATGCTCAAAAAAATAAAATTATGAATGAAAAGGGAGAGATCACAACTAACACCAAGGAAATAGGAGCAATCATTAGAAGTTATTATCAACAGTTACATGTAAGTAAAATGAACAACATAGATGAAATGGATGCATTTCTGAAAAACTATAAACTCCCAAAATTGAACCAGGAAGAAATTGACAACCTGAATAGACAGATATCTAGTAATGAGTTTGAAGCTGTGATCAAAAACCTCCCAAAAAAACAAGAGCCTAGGACCTGATGGATTCCCTGGGGAATTCTACCAAACTTTCAAAGAAGAAATAACACCGATTCTCCTGAAGGTGTTTCAAAAAATTGAAGCAGAAGGAAAACTTCCAGACTCTTTATGAAACCTACATTACACTAATCCCCAAACCAGGCAAAGGCCCCACCAAAAAGGAGAATTTCAGACCAATATCACTGATTAATATGGATGCTAAGATTCTCAACAAGATCCTACCAACCAGGATCCAACAGCACATTAAAAATATTATCCAACATGACCAGGTGGGATTCATCCCTGAGTTACAAGAATGGTTCAACATTCGCAAATCAGTCAATGTGATAGAACAAATCAATAAGGGAAGAGAGAAGAACCACATGGTCCTCTCAATTGATGCAGAAAAAGCATTTGACAAAATCTAGTATCCATTCCTTATTAAAACTTTTCAAAGTATAGGGATAGAGGGAACATTCCTGAACTTCATAAAATGCATCTATGAAAAACTCACTGCAAAAATAATCCTCAATGGATAAAAGCTCACCGCCTTCCCATTGAGATCAGGAACACGACAAGGATGCCCACTCTCACCACTATTGTTCAACATAGTATTAGAAGTCTTAGCAACAGCAATCAGACAACAAAGAGAAATAAAAGGTATCCAAATTGGCAATGAAGAATTAAACTTTCTCTCTTCACAGATGACATGATCCTTTATATCAAGAACCCAAAAAACTCCACCCACAAGCTACAGAACTCATAACAGCAATTCAGTAATGTGACAGGATGCAAAGTCAGTGTGCATAAATCAGTTGCGCTCTTGTACACAAACAATGAAAATACAGAAAGGGAAATTATAGAATCAATTCCATTTACTATAGCACCAAGTACCATAAGATACCTGGGAATAAACCTAACCAAAAAGGTAAAGGATCTGTACTCGAGGAATTACAGAACATTCATGAAAGAAATTGAAGAAGACACAAAAAGATGGAAGACCCTTCCATGCTCTTGGATCGGAAGAATAAACATTGTTAAAATGTCTGTACTGCCTAGAGCAGTCTATACTTTTAATGCCATTCCGATCAAAATTCCACTGGCATTTTTCAAAGAGCTGGAGGAGATCATCCTAAAATTTATATGGAATCAGAAGAGACCACGAATTGCTAAGGTAATGTTGAAAAACAAAAATAAAACTGGCGGTATCATGTTACCTGATTTCAAGCATTACTGCACAGCTGTGATCACCAAGAAAGCATGGTACTGGCATAAAAACACACACAGAGACCAGTGGATCAGAGTAGAGAGCCAAGATATGGACCCTCAACTCTATGGTCAAATAATCTTCGACAAAGCAGGAAAAAAAATACAGTGGAAAAAAGACAGTCTCTTCACTAAATGGTGCTGGGAAAATTGGACAGCTATATGTAGAAGAATGAAACTCGACCATTCTCTTACAGCATACACAAAGACAAATTTGAAATGGATAAAAGACTTCAATGTGAGACAGGTATCCATCAGAATCCTGGAGGAGAACACAGGCAGGAACCTCTTCGATATCAGTCACAGAAACTTCTTTCAAGATATGTCTCCAAAGGCAAAGGAAACAAAAGTGAAAATGAGCTTTTGGGACTTCCTCAAGATCAAAAGCTTCTGCACAGCAAAGGAAACAGTCAACAAAACAAAGAGGCAACCCACGGAATGGGGGAAGATATTTGCAAATGACAGTACAGACAAACGGTTGATATCCAGGATCTATAAAGAAATTCTCAAACTCAACACACACAAACAGATAATCAGGTCAAAAAATGAGCAGAAGACATGAACAGACACTTCTCCAATGAAGACATACAAATGGCTATCAGACACACGAAAAAATGTTCATCATCACTAGCCATCAGGGAGATTCAAACTAAAGCCACATTGAGATACCACATTACACCAGTTAGAATGACCAAAGTTAGCAAGACAGGAAACAACGTGTTTTGGAGAGGATGTGGAGAAAGGGGACTCCTCTAACACTCTTGGTGGGAATGCAAGTTGGTGCAGCCACTTTGGAGTACAGTGTGGAGATTCCTTAAGAAACTAAAAATAGAGCATCCCTATGACACTGCAATTGTACTACTGGGTATTTACCCCAAAGATACAGATGTAGTGAAAAGAAGGGCCATCTGTACCCCAATGTTTATAGCAGCAATGGCCACAGTCGCCAAACTGTGGAAAGAATGAAGATGCCCTTCAACGGACGAATGGATAAGGAAGATGTGGTCCATATACACTATGGAGTATTATGCCTCCCTCAGAAAGGATGAATATCCAACTTTTGTATCAACATGGATGGGACTGGAGGATATCATGCTGAGTGAAATAAGTCAAGCAGAGAGTCAATTATCATATGGTTTCACTTATTTATGGAGTATAACAAATAACATGGAGGACATAGGGAGATGGAGAAGAGAAGGGAGTGTAGGGAAATTGGAAGGGGAGATGATCCATGAGAGGCTATGTACTCTGAAAAACAATCTGAGGGTTTTGAAGGGGCCAGGGGTCGGAGATTGGGGGAGCCAGGTGTTGGTATTATGGAGGCCACGTATTGCATGGAGCACTGGGTGTGGTGCATAAACAATGAATTCTGTTACGCTGAAAAGAAAAAAAAAATTTGCAAGGGAATTAGCTGCAGAAATGGCATTATTAGAAAGTGTCCATTGTAAATCATGCACATAAAGCACTTAAAGCTTATTGAAGTCATGCTTTATGATGCAGAGTGAGTTTTGTCCATTGCAGATGTGGCTTCTCTGTCTTGTGTCACTATGTAGACTAGACCATCGCAGGGAGTTTCACTGAAGAGGGCTCATGACTTTGTTCTCGAACTGAGATGGAGCCCTGTGTAACACTGAGAATGTCAGGTTGCAGGAAGGATGCTATTGATTTCCACCTTGTCAGCAGAAAGCTCCTCCATAGAAATTTGGGACCAACTTTAAAACGGACCCAACAAGGCTCCTTCTCTGCTCTTTCCACAGCTTCAACTACGTACCTGACACACACTCTATCCCAGCTCAGTGCCTCAGTTTCCTTACTGGCACCAGTGTCCTGTGGCTCGTTGGAAGGTTATGTGAGATATCACATACAAAGTGTTGCAAAGGATGCCTGCACACAGCAAGCAGGCGATGCATGTGAGATATTAGGATCACTGTTATCATTCACCTAGCAGCTCAGATGCAGCCTTGGGTCCTTCTCTTCCGAGGCGGGACTCAGAAGAATGATGATTATATAAGACGAGGCTTTCCACAGCCAGAAACATGGGATGTAATGCTTGGGTATATGGCCAACTAGTTGTGGACTGACATCCATGCCTCTCGGGGACTAGAAGCCATAAAGCCTGCCCTTCACAAAGTCCACCCAGGCTTGTCAGAAGGACCTGATCGGTTGCCTTCTCACCATCTATGAAGAGATGGCAGAAATTACATATGTTTTGATCATTTTACCTGAAACTTAACAAATTTTATGACCTGAACCTTATATTTCAATGTGATTCATATCTGTGCAGTCAGCTCTATGTCACAGTGATACAATGCTGTGTTTTGACAGTGACACCTGTCAGCCCTTCCGTGGCCTTGGTTGATTTGGTTGATGGAGCTGACTATGTGGGATCCCATTCTTCCTGCTACTTCCTGCTATGTATCTTCCCAAACTCCATGAGCTCTTAAACTAATGCTGCTTCCAGTGGAGGGGGAGAGACCTCTGGCCTTGGCTACAACCTCTAATGACATGCCCACAGCCTGTCTTCTGAACACAGGATTGCACTATAATCATTAAAACCTTTCAAGTATCCCTTATGCCCTAGGCCCTTGGGAAGAATAAATACCCAGGATTTGTAATGAGACTTGGATATGGTTGTAGTAAAGGTGAGAATTTCTATAAGACCAGAAGCCAGAGCTCATGTCTATTAGAATGTGCAGCTCCTTCTCCCCAACCACATTTATAGTGAAGTTGTTAACAAGTCAATCTATGGACATGTGTTAGTTTCATTTACAGTAAGTTGATGTCACGGTCTTTCTTGTGTGGTGAGGACCCATGGGTGTAAAACAAGGTGTGTGAAGTTCTCCCAGATTCTACACAGGAAGCTAGAGGCTGGGGTTGGACACCTGACACTACCACCCACACACCCAAACGTACCCTAAGCTATATAAGAAGGGTAGTGGGGAGAGGAGGCAAGGTGGCAGCTGGCCTTTCAGAGTACAGATCCCTTTCTTCCCTCCCATGGTGGACGGTGGTATTTCTCTCCTTGAAGTCAAGAGCAAGTCTCTGAGGGTATCAATACAGCCACAGAAATGTGTGCAGAATGAGGAGCCTGGCAGTGTGTCTCTGTCTGGATGCCTTGCTGAACTCCAGATGTCCCTGGGATCAGCATGATGCTACTGTTAACGTGGGATTGGGAAGGTTCTGAGGGGACCTTGAGACAGGCTCTCTGATATTTGAAGATGTGCTTGATCACAGAGACTGTTATCTGTTTTGCACGTAGAGATTTCTAAAGATAGGAGGCATGCTAGGACCAGAGCTTTAGGTGTCTTGAGAAGGATTTACAGGTTTTTTGGCTTTCCAGGCCACTAGTGAGCCTAGTTGAAACAGGGCCAGCATTTTGTAGTTCTGTATAGAGCACCATGGAAGTTATTGTAAGCACAGGACCCCAGACCAGGGATTAGGGGTGTGGAGAATAAACATGGCTTCCCTTACTCAGGAGGCCAGGATAGAGCTAAACACCAGGCCCAGCAGACCACACTAAATACAACAGGGGAAAGCGGCCTTTTGCCAGAGGGTGTGGGCAGCAAACTGATGACCTCCTCCCCGCCACACTTGTCTACGATGTGCCCAGCCATTCTGGCCCCTGGTCATCCTTCCCTGCCAGCGGAACTCTAGCATCCATATCCACTTGTAGTCCCCTAATGTCATTTGGGCCATCGCTGGTGTGTTACCTCCTCAAACATGCCTTCCTTGGCCATGTTCTTTCCATGACCATGCTGTGCTTTGCTTTTCTACATCATTGGCTTACATTACACTCTATGCTCCTCGGTTTGCTGGGTATCTCCCCTACTCTGAACACTGAGCACATAATGGTCAAGAGGAGAGGTGCTTTGTTTTGGCCTATTGCCAGGGCCTAGAAGAAATGCAGCATGATGTAGGTGCTTGGTGAACATTTCCTAGATGAAGGAATGGATAAATGAATAAATGAGTGAGATGGACTCATCCTCCCATCATAGTTGTCTTCCTTTTACCCCTCAAGAACCTTATTCGGCCTGACCCATGCCTCAGGCTTAGTGGCTTTGAGCTGGGTTTGACCTTTGACCAGGCTTAGAGGCTTTGAGCTGGGTTTGACCAGGAGAAGCACCTGCAGGAAAAGTGGAGAGAGAGCTAGGTTGTTTATTACTCTAGACTCCTCCCTGCTGGATTGTGTATATCAGTGGTCTTTTTACTTCCCTGAGGCAACAATGCCTGCTGGGTATGGGTTCTCTCAATGCTGGAGCTCCCTCCTCATTCCCTTCTGACCCGGGGGAGGCTTCTGGCCACAGTAACTTCCTGCTATTCATTCGCCTATTATCTTTACCCCCTCCCAGTCTGTAAACAGTCTTTCCCTGAATCCCACTGACAGCCCCCACATGTGCCATCTCCTTCCTTCTGGGGCCTGACTGATACGCCAGCCTCCTCAGTAAGCCTCCTTCATCCTGAGCTAGTGCCAGGAACCTTACCACCCCAATGCCACTCATGGACCAACAACATCAGTGCTTGCTGGGGGTTTGGTAGAAACACAGAGTCTCTGGCCTCCCCCTTCCAGTTGAGTCAGAATCTGTCATTTAAGAACATCTGAGTGATGTCCCCGTGAGCCTGCAGAGCAGCAGCTGGAGGGGGAGAAAGTGCTGGGTGAGGATGGGACCTTACACCACCTGACATTCCATGGCTGTTTCCAAACAAGCAAAGCAACTTCCACAAACTTGAGCAACACATTGCTTCTCCCCTTTGCCTCCCATGGACAGACAGTGTGGGGAACTCTTTCATTCTGGACTCAAACTGCCTGTGTTCCAATGTTGCCTCTCCCCTCACTAGTGTGCAACTCAGGGAGATTTTCTTCCCTCTCTGCTTCCTTGAGGATGGTTACGTGCTTCCTCACAGGATTGAGACAACTAAATCACAGGTGACACAAGAATCAAGAACAAGCCAGGTGGATATGTCCGGGAAGAGAAACCCAAGCAAAGAAGAACAGTGAGGATGCCAGCGTGCCCGGGGCCTGTGCCACTCACAATGTCACCACGTGGGTGCTAGAGAATATCATGGTGATGGTGGCACTCTGATTTCGGGTAAGAGAGGAGGTGATAGATTTAGGTGAAACACAGGCTGGAAAATCTACTTGTGCATATGGGGTCACAAATACAGGACAGTTGCCTACAATGATAATCACTGCAACATTTGTATTTACTGGAGTCTGTAAGGCCCTTTCAAAGATATAATACATATACTTCAGAGTATAAGAAGCAGGACTCCAGAAGATGTTTCCAGGCAGCCCTCAGTGAGATGGAGGCCGTCCTGAACAAAGTTGACTGTAAATGAATCCATGCTTCCAAATATAATTCTGCAGATGCACTTTGATTTCACAGCCATTGATCAATAATTCTTTTGGCTTGTGACTGCTGATGACATGGTTTGATATGTCCAGCTAAATTACATTCCCATGGGAACACTGATGCATACCAGAGGAAAAAATGACAATTACACAGTGCCAGCCCCTCCTTGAAGCAAACCCATGTCCATCCTTAGATTTGCTGTTTGAAGGGAGAGGACCTTGTGATCAAACCCACAGAGGCCCTGAGCAGTGAGATCACCATGAGTACAGGACTAACAAGAACTACCAGGAATGTCACACTAAGCAGGGGCAGCTGGCATTGTTGTTCAATATTCACAACACGGCAGCAAGATCAGAACAAGAAAGCCTAAGGTGGTGTTCACTCAGGAAAATGAACACTGCTCGGGAGAAAGTCCAGGGACTCACTCAGTCTTCTGAGAAACACTTTCATCACCATGATCACTGGTGGGTGTCTCTACCTAATTCCCTGCAGCCCTCTCCTCGTCCCAATGGGTGTGTTTGGGGTCTGCTGGCTGAGCTGGCAGATGTATCAGTGTGCACATCTAAGGGCACTGGGATGGAGAAAAATACACCAAGACTTGATTTCTTTTTTTTTTTAATTTTTTTTATTTTTTTCAGCATAACAGTATTCATTATTTTTGCACCACACCAGGTGCTCCATGCAATCCGTGCCCTCTACAATACCCACCACCTGGTGCCCCCAACCTCCCACCCCCCACCCCTTCAAAATTCTCAGATCGTTTTTCAGAGTCCATAGTCTCTCATGGTTCACCTCCCCTTCCAATTTCCCTCAACTCCCTTCTCCTCTCCATCTCCCCTTGTCCTCCATGCTATTTGTTATGCTCCACAAATAAGTGAAACCATATGATAATTGACTCTCTCTGCTTGACTTATTTCACTCAGCATCATCTCTTCCAGTCCCGTCCATGTTGCTACAAAACTTGGGGATTCATCCTTTCTTTCTTTTTTTTTTTTTTTTTACAGCTTTATAAACATATATTTTTATCCCCAGGGGTACAGGTCTGCGAATCGCCAGGTTTACACACTTCACAACACTCACCATAGCACATACCCTCCCCGATATCCATAACCCCACCCCCTCTCCCAACCCCCTCCCCCCATCAACCCTCAGTTTGTTTTGTGAGATTAAGAGTCACTTATGGTTTGTCTCCCTCCCAATCCCATCTTGTTTCATTTACTCTTCTCCTACCCCCTCAACCCCCCATGGTGCATCTCCTCTCCCTCATATCAGGGAGATCATATGATAGTTGTCTTTCTCCGATTGACTTATTTCGCTAAGCATGATACCCTCTAGTTCCATCCACGTCGTCGCAAATGGCAAGATTTCATTTCTTTTGATGGCTGCATAGTATTCCATTGTGTATATATACCACATCTTCTTTATCCATTCGTCTCTTGATGGACATCTAGGTTCTTTCCATAGTTTGGCTATTGTAGACATTGCTGCTATAAACATTCGGGTGCATGTGCCCCTTCGGATCACTATGTTTGTATCTTTAGGGTAAATACCCAGCAGTGCAATTGCAGGGTCATAGGGTAGTTCTATTTTCAACATTTTGAGGAACCTCCATGCTGTTTTCCAGAGTGGTTGCACCAGCTTGCATTCCCACCAACAGTGTAGGAGGGTTCCCCTTTCTCCGCATCCTCGCTAGCATCTGTCATTTCCTGACTTGTTAATTTTAGCCATTCTGACTGGTGTGAGGTGATAAAAGAGACTAAGAATCTATACTCAGAAAACTATAAAGTACTCATGAAAGAAATTGAGGAAGACACAAAGAAATGGAAAAATATTCCATGCTCCTGGATTGGAAGAATAAATATTGTGAAAATGTCTATGCTACCTAAAGCAATCTACACATTTAATGCAATTCCTATCAAAGTACCATCCATTTTTTTCAAAGAAATGGAACAAATAATCCTAAAATTTATATGGAACCAGAAAAGACCTCGAATAGCCAAAGGAATATTGAAAAAGAAAGCCAAAGTTGGTGGCATCACAATTCCGGACTTCAAGCTCTATTACAAAGCTGTCATCATCAAGACAGCATGGTACTGGCACAAAAACAGACACATAGATCAATGGAACAGAATAGAGAGCCCAGAAATGGACCCTCAACTCTATGGTCAACTCATCTTCGACAAAGCAGGAAAGAATGTCCAATGGAAAAAAAGACAGCCTCTTCAATAAATGGTGTTGGGAAAATTGGACAGCCACATGCAGAAAAATGAAATTGGATCATTTCCTTACACCACACACGAAAATAGACTCAAAATGGATGAAGGATCTCAATGTGAGAAAGGAATCCATCAAAATCATCAAGGAGAACACAGGCAGCAACCTCTTTGACCTCAGCCGCAGCAACATCTTCCTAGGAACATCACCAAAGGCAAGGGAAGCAAGGGCAAAAATGAACTTTTGGGATTTTATCAAGATCAAAAGCTTTTGCACAGCAAAGGAAACAGTTAACAAAACCAAAAGACAACTGACAGAATGGGAGAAGATATTTGCAAATGACATATCAGATAAAGGGCTAGTGTCCAAAATCTATAAAGAACTTAGCAAACTCAACACCCAAAGAACAAATAATCCAATCAAGAAATGGGCAGAGGACATGAACAGACATTTCTGCAAAGAAGACATCCAGATGGCCAACAGACACATGAAAAAGTGCTCCATATCACTCGGCATCAGGGAAATACAAACCAAGACTTGATTTCTAACCAAGAAGGGAATCTCAGATCCGGTAGATTTTGCATGAGATGGAGTTCAACATTAAAAAGAACCAGAATAATCATAGGCCCCCTTTGATTTCACTGTGGTTAATTTTGAAGTCTAACCTGATACCTTTTTCTTCACACTGGGATCTACTTTCCTTGTCTGCTCCCACTGCCCTTGAATGTGACAGTGATCACAGAATAAAATATGAGCTTGGAGCCCTGGGCTTGACATCAGACTGCCGGGCTTCAGACTGTCACTCCATTGCTTGTGGCATGTGTGAACACCTCTCTGCTTCAGTTTCCACTTTATGAAATAGGCTTAAGAACATCCTCTTAGGGGGCACCTGGGTGGCTCATTGGGCTAAGCCTCTGCCTTCAGCTCAGGTCATGGTCTCAGGGTCCTGGGATCGAGCGCCACATCAGGCTCTCTGCTCAGTGGGGAACCTGCTTCCCCCTCTCTCTCTGCCTGCCTCTCTGCCTACTTGTGATCTTTCTGTCAAAAAAATGAATAAAATCATTTAAAAAAAAAGAACATCCTCTTAGCTCTGTGGTTGTGAGGATTAAATGAACCCTAAAATATTTACATTCTTATGCTCTCCTTATTATATATTTAAAATGCATAAATATTAATAGTGTGTATTATTATTATTACCAGGGTTTTCCTAATTGACCACAGTTTACACTGCAGTCAGAGAAAAAGTCTAGAACACCTACTCGGATTAAAAAGTAAACTTAGTGGTTTCCTAATTCCTATAAAATAAATATCAGGATTTTTAGAATAATATAGGAAACATCCATGACCCAGCCTTGCTTATCTTTATACCTCTAACTCTGCTAGCCTATTCCCATGTTTCCAAATGTCCTGCATTTGTGAACATGCATATTCATGCCATCACTTCCTTCTACCCATACATTCACTCCCCATCCATCCAACCATCTACTCACCCATCCACCCATTCACCCACCCATCCATTCATCCACTCACCCATCCATCCATCCATCTAACCACACAACCTTCCATCCATCCATCCATCCATCCACCCACCCATGCATTCTTCCACCAATGCCTCTGTCCATCCACCAATCCATCCATCAATCCATCCATCCATCCTCCTTCCATCTGTTCGTCCATCTATCCATCTTTCCACCCACCCACCCATCCTCCTACCCATCTACCCATCTACCCATCTACACATCTAGCTGTCCATCCATCCACTCAGTAAATGTTTATTGAAAACTTATTCTGTGTCGTGTGCTGGGCTAGGCATTGAGGATGCTGTGATGAATAAATGAAGAAAAAGACAACAAAAATATCTGGTATAATGACAACTATTGCCAAGAAGTGCAACCAGGTTATATGGGTAGAGGGTGTTTCTTCAGGTAGGCTGGTCAGGAAACCTGTGAGTAAAGGGCATCTGAATGAAGACTCAGGAGACTGCTCTGGAAAGATCTGAAATGAGAAAATTCTGGATAGGAGGAAGCCACATGTTGCATCAAATGGTCCCCAAATTTCAATGATTTAATGCAGAAAGTGTATTTCTTGTTCACTGTAGAAGCCAGCATGGGTGGGCAGGAGCAGGTTTTCACCAACCGTACTGAGCATGTGACCCCACAGGCTCCTAGGGTTGTTACTGTCTCATGTATCTGTATCAGGTGGGAACAGAGTGACAGTGTGGAGGATGGCAGAGCAGATTTCAGGGGCTGGAAGAGCAAACATGCTTTATGCATTCTATGGGCCTGGTCTATGGCCAGAAGAAGTCAGACTGAGTAACAGAAAGAAGGTGCCCTCAGCTGGAGTTTAAGACACAAGGATGTGAATGGGAGGGCACGGAAGCAAAAGGCAGGTGGGGACAGTCCCTGCAGCTATTTCAAGGAATTTGGATTTCATTCAAATATCAAATGAAAGACTTGGTAAAGAGTTTCATGGCAGGAATTGGCATGAACAAATATATACCTTAATATATGTGGAGACATAATGGCGGAACGTATCACTACTATGTAAATATTGTCACCAATTTAGTGGCTTAAGCCAGCATACATTAGTCAGTGACAGTCTGCATGTTAAAGAGTAAATTCAAGATGTCAACAGGGCTCTGCAGGAAGAGCTTCAGGTGAGAATCTCATTCCTTGACTCTCCAGCTTCTGGTGACCACCGCTTTCAGTAGTTCACAGCCCCTCCCTCCTCTTTTGCAGGTTGTCCCTCCAGTCTTATGCCCCTGGCTATCATTCTGCTACCCTCCTCTTGCACAAACTCTTGTGATCACCCACAGCATCTCACCCAGAAGATCCCAGATCATCAACCCATCTCAAAATCCATAACGTAATCAGAGCTGCAAAGTCACTTTTGTCGTGGAAGATAGGATAGAGGTTCCAGCGACTGGGATTAGGGGCCATTACTCAGCCAACCCTGGGAACAAGGATTATGACAAGATGACAAGTCAAGATGTTTCAGTCAATGTAGTAAACTAACATCGTTGTGAATGGCAAAGAGAAGCGTCTCCATTTGAAAACTTCTTGGGGCAGGATCCACAGGTGACAGTCATTGGCAGGTCCCCAAAGATAATGAAGGAAGAACCACAGAGACACGCAGGTTTCTTTCGTGGATGTTATTGATGAAATAATTACGAGAATCATTCAAAGAGCCTTTTCAGTAACCAGTGATGAATACAAATTCTAAAACTGTAATTAATAAGGTTTATGACAAGGAAAGAACTCATAATTATAAACTGGTTACTACTGGATATCACACACTGATTTTGTCTGAATCATTAATTAGCAAATGAATCAACATCTGCTGATACTTCATAAACAAGCTATTCTAATTCTTTTTAAAGTACCATGTAGGGCACCTGGGTGGCTCATTGGGTTAAGCCTCTGCCTTCAGCTCAGGTCATGATCTCAGGGTCCTGGGATCGAGCCCCATATCGGGCTTCCTGCCCAGTGGGGAGCCCGCTTTCCCCCTCTCTCTGTCTGCCTCTCTTCCTAATTGTAATCCCTCCTGATGTCAAATAAATAAATATATATTTTTTTAAAGTACCATGCAGTGAAAGAGAAGACCTATAAGGTGAAGATTGCGAAATATCCCTTATAATTATTTTTTATGTTTCAGGCTAGCTTTTAAAAATTATATTGGTGAGCTATCAACTTCTGCTCAAAAGGCTAAAGTGAAGATATGCAGTAAGAGTTGCATATCTTCTAACACCTCAAAGACTTTGGGTATCATCATGACACTTCAAAGGCTATGAGATTTCTCCTTGACTTGCATTTTCCCTTTACCCTCCTATGGCTCTGTTCTCGTGATCTGCTGCTGCATTGTGAACTGCCCAACAACACAGTGGCTGATCGTAATGACCAATTCATTAAGGTTTATGATTCTGTGGGTCAGGATTTCAATCTGGGCTCAGCTGCTGGCTTCTGCATCCCTTGGTGTAGACTGGGCTTACATGGTATTATCAGTCTGATGGCTGTTCTGGTCTGGACCATTTTGAGATGTCTTCTGTTATACCCTTGGATGCTTGGCAGAGTGGACTGCATTGCTGGGCTCGGTGGGAGCCCCCTCCATGTCCTCTGTGTGGTCTTTCCAGGATCCCCATTAATGTCCTTCCCTCACGTGGTCTTTCCAGGAATGTACTTCAGACCTGTTACACGGTGGTACAGCACTCCATGAAACCAACAACGTTGGTTCTCTCAAATGCAAGTCTTGGAACTGAAGTAAGATTGTCAGGTTTAGCAAACAAAACTAGGGGCACCCAATTCAATTTGAATGCCAGATAAATGACAATAATTCTTAATTTAACTATGTCTCTAATATTTCATGCACCATACTTCTACAGAAACAGTGGTTATGGGCCAATCCCTGCCTGTGGTCATGGTGAGCTGTGAAGGGTTGGTACCCTGGACAGAGGGTTTGTGGGAGGCTGCCTGTGCGTTGGGAGGGGGACCCATCCTAGCCCACTTTGGTTCTCACCACACCTACTGGCCTCCTGTCCTTACACCTCTAATTTACTGTGAATAAGGAGGCTGCACGACCTAGCTCATTTCTATTTTTGTTCCTTGGTATTAACCTGACTGCAGTAGGGATGCTGAAAACAAACAAACAAACAACAATAACAACAACAAAAACAAATAACAACAACAAGAAAAAAAAAAAAAACAATCTCACATATCTGAGATTCAAATTGGCCAGAACATCCTATATGTTCTGTGACAACTGTAGCCCAGAATCCCTTCCATTATTGTCTCTTTGTCAATGCCCTCAAGGCCAACCCAGACCCAAGGGGCAGTGCAAGTGGGATCCACCTCTCCACCAGGGGACAGGGTCAGTGAGTGTGTGACATTCTTTGATTTGCTACCAAATGCTGGAGTCCTCCAGGGCTTTGCTCACTGTTTGGGACCTAGGAGCACCCAGCACCAAGGCTCCCACGCATGCCCTACAGGACCAAGGTGTTTGGGGATACCATTTGCCTCAAATCACTGTAACTCAAGAATAGCAGGCAGCATGGCCCGCTGAGGAATGGACAGATAGACCTGCCTGTGAAACCTCTGCTGCCTGAGGCAAGAGTCGAATCTCTCTGAGCCTTGGTTTCCCCCAATGTTGCGTGGTTATCACTGTAATCTGAGAACTGCAGTAAGGATGAACGGGCATACTGAATTGGTATAAGACAAAGTACCATAACACAAAACATGTTCTCCATCAATAGGCTCTACCCCTACTATTCCCTTTATTTTAGTGAATCAAAGAGCTACAAAACAGGAAGATGAACTTTAATGACCATGATGTTTTTGAGTTGGGCAAACAACGAGATGACCTGGCTTTGCTCCTGGGATTTCACTTCCAGGAATATCTGGTTCCTTTGGTCCTGAACATGCCAAGTCTTTGAACAAGTTCAACACAAAAGTGAAAGCCACCATTATGGTGACCCCTCCTATTAACCAAGGAATCCCCTCAGAATAATATTGTAAATAACGGGTATTTTAAAATTAGTCTCAGAGGACATGATTTTCTTGAACACCAACCCACGCCTCTCAGTACATCCTAAAATGCTATAAATATTAACATATTTATCTTTTTGATATATCAGGAGATTTGATTCTGTCCAGCACACTGTTGCCGTTAAACTGAAAACAATAAACTCCATGTCTGTGCACAAAAGCATGTTTCTGTGTGGCGGCTTTGGCCACGATCACAGAGCTCAGGTACCCATGCTTACCCTGACCTTCCTTGCTCCTATAGTCACTCCTATAGTCACCGCCTTGAGCTTGGCATGGAGGGAATCTTCTCAGGACCCCTGGTGAAGACGTGCAGAAGTGCAGTCAGATATATCTGGAGTCTAAATGTAGATCAAATTAGATAGAGGCCCAGTGTTCCACAAAATGCCTGGGAAAGATAAAGGTATATTTTAGGGCCTGTTCCCACCAATAAATTCACTTGGATGATAGGCTCTTTGTAATAAAAATGTCTCAGGGAAGAAATTAAATAATCTTGTCATCTGTAAAAAGGAATAGTAGATTTTTAAAACAGAATGAGATAAAATGAACCTCAGTGAGTCACAATGGCCTTTCACACTTGCAATATTCCTAAGATAATTATTAATTAGCACACCAGAAATTATTTTAATGTAATATTATGGTACAGATTTAAATACCCAAATGGAAAATCTTATGAAGGTTTCTCCTCTTTTCTTAAAATTAAAATGTTAGACTATTTAAAACCCAAGGGTCTTTTAAAACAGTTTCTTTCCAAACAGATTTTCAGTATATGCCAAGGTAAGTAAGAGTCTAGAAATATTTGGGGGGTGGGGTAGGATAGAATCAGAAATTTATTAAAAATGAAATTTCTAATGCTTGTCCACACAGCCTGTCCCTCTATCTCCATATAACCCGTAGGCAATAAAGTCACATAAGGCACAATTTGGCACCTGGATGTGTATTTTTTTATTCCTTTTTTTTAAGATTTTATTTATTTATTTGACAGGACAGAGAGATCACAAGTAGTGAGAGAGGCAGGCAGAGAGAGGAGAAAGCAGGCTCCCCACTGAGCAGAGAGCCCAATTTGGGGCTCGATCCTAGGACTCTAGGATCATGTCCTGAGCTGAAGGCAGAGGCTTTAACCCACTGAGCCACCCAGGCGCCCCTAGTCAAAATTTTCTAAAAGTCAATCCCACTTCATTACTACTTTGCTTAAAATATTCCCTTGCTTTTCCATTGCCCTCAGTATTAATGTGGGTTTCCTTGCTGGGACCTAGAAAGCCTAACATGATCTGGCCTCCAATTTTTGGTGGGAGGGGCATGCCAAACTTGTTCTTATCCCCCACGTTTTTGTATTTTCAATTTCATCCTGAGTGTTCTTTCCCCAAATCATCACATCGTCTCTTCCTTCTCACCACTCTGGTTCTAATGCGTATCCCCTATTATTATAGTCTAACTCATCACCCGGTGTAATTCTCTTTAGGAAATTTACCATTGTCTGAAGTATGTTGACGTTTGTCTCTTTATTATCTGTCTCTTTCAAATAGAATGTAAGCCCCACGGAGACCATGTCTTTCTCTGCTTTGCTCGGTTATGGGCCCTTAGAACCTGCATGTGCTTGTCGCATCCATAACTGACAACACATGGCCTCTGGGCTGCAGGCTGGGAAAATCACTCTGGTTTTTAAAGAAGTTGCTTGTGTCTCATCTTGAGACCTTGAAGAAATTTAGATAAAAGCATGTGGGCAGGAAGTGGGAGAAATACACTGTAATAAGCCCAGTTACTCTTTGAATCAAAGAGAAAAGAATCAGGAAACAACATGGCATTAAAACATGAAAGCGAAGAGTGGCAAGGGTTCTGAGGGATCCGTGTGACAAAAGGGAGGTTGACATTTTGTGGTATTTTGTCTATGAGTCTCTCTTTCTCTAAAGGCCTGATTGACTTTCTTCGGGGTTTGGAAGTGTTCAAGAAACCTTTGTCAACTGTTTATTTGGGAATCCCAATGCTCTCTGTCTTTCTATTCCTCTCGGCTCATGTTGATGCACATAAACCCACAGTTGTAAACTAATGGCTTATTTACAACATGACAAGACTGTTCTATATATATATGTATATATATATATATATATATATATATATATATAGATAGATAGATAGATATAAATTTTGAGGATTGTTTGAGTGCCTTTTTTCTTCCTTTGTCTAAATGACTCTGTCACAATACCCTAAAGTCATGTCTTTGTTGCTATTTATCAGGAAGATCTATGCCACCACGCAGCAGATCTGGTCACCAACATATTGAAAATGGGCATGACATACTAAAGCCTCACTACACAGTACCTGCTAACAGTGACTTTAAGTAAAGGAGCTAAAGGAGAAAGAAATCTTTATCATACTCCCTATTATCATCTCATGGGTCTGCAAGATTAGTAGTGATTATTATAGATTTCCTTTAGTGTGGCTCTCATGTAATTTAGAAAAAAAACCATTTAAATCATAGACAAGAAATGCATCTCCATGTGTACATATTGTATATATGATATGTATACTCAACATTCAACAAGCATGCATCCAAAGTCTCCATGTGCCAGGGTGCAAGAATGAATAAGCCCCAGACAAGGTTTCACCTCCAGTCAGGAATGCCCTATTTATCTGAAATTTAAGAAAAAAATAAAAATAGAGTTTCTGATTTAAAATATTGAGTGACCACCCTCTGTTCACCCATCATAAAATTGTTATCAAGAATGAAACCTACCAAAGTGATAGCTGATTAAAATAGCACAATGAATCAGGGCAGGGGGCCACCAAGACACCTGGGAGCCTGGGTAAGGACATGGTGTCTTTTCAGAAATGAGCAGGAGGCAGGGGAAGGGGCATAGATTTCAGGATTAGGAAGGACCATGCTGAAATCCCTGTCCAACTTGTGCTAGTGTTTTAACATCAGGTATTCCGACCTCTCCAACCCTTGTGGTTTCCGTGAACCGGAGGGGAGCCCTCACCCCTGTTTCCCTACCAGGGAGACTCAGGCACAGTGCAGTGCCTATGCAACAGCTGGAGTCCAGAAATGATTGTCAATTTTCCGGGGGTACGGATTTGTTTCCACATGCACACCAAAACTTTAAACTTCAGAGCCACCTTTGTGCATATGGCTCATTCCAATCTCCCTCCTATGCCCCACAAGTGCTGTTCATTGGCAACATGGTGAACATTTTACCTCTTAGAAGCATGGTTAAAGGGCACCTGGAGGGCTCTGTTGGTTAACCATCTGTTTTCGGCTTGGGTCGTGATTTCAGGGTTCTGGGATCGATTTCCATGTCAGGCTCTCTGCTCAGCGGGGAGTCTGCTCCTCTGTCTTCCTCTGGGCACGCACTATCTCTTGGTCTCCCTTTCTCTCATATAAAAAATAAATAAATAAAGTGTTAAAAAAAAGCATGGTTCTTTTTTTTTTAATTTTTTTATTTTTTCAGCATAACGATATTCATTATTTTTGAACCACACCCAGTGCTCCATGCAATCCGTGCCCTCTACAATACCCACCACCTGGTGCCCCCAACCTCCCACCCCCCACCCCTTCAAAATTCTCAGATCGTTTTTCAGAGTCCATAGTCTCTCATGGTTCACCTCCCCTTCCAATTTCCCTCAACTCCTCTCCATCTCCCCTTGTCCTCCATGCTATTTGTTATGCAACACAAATAAGTGAAACCATATGATAATTGACTCTCTCTGCTTGACTTATTTCACTCAGCATAATCTCTTCCAGTCCGTCCATGTTGCTACAAAACTTGGGTATTCATCCTTTCTTTTTTCTTTTTCTTTTATTTTTTTTTACAGCTTTATAAACATATATTTTTATCCCCAGGGGTACAGGTCTGCGAATCGCCAGGTTTACACACTTCACAACACTCACCATAGCACATACCCTCCCCAATATCCATAACCCCACCCCCTCTCCCAACCCCTTCCCCCCATCAACCCTCAGTTTGTTTTGTGAGATTAAGAGTCACTTATGGTTTGTCTCCCTCCCAATCCCATCTTGTTTCATTTACTCTTCTCCTACCCCCTCAACCCCCCATGGTGCATCTCCTCTCCCTCATATCAGGGAGATCATATGATAGTTGTCTTTCTCCGATTGACTTATTTCGCTAAGCATGATACCCTCTAGTTCCATCCACGTCGTCGCAAATGGCAAGATTTCATTTCTTTTGATGGCTGCATAGTATTCCATTGTGTATATATACTACTTGTTCTTTATCCATTCATCTGTTGATGGACATCTAGGTTCTTTCCATAGTTTGGCTATTGTAGACATTGCTGCTGTAAACATTCGGGTGCACGTGCCCCTTCGGATCACTACGTTTGTATCTTTAGGGTAAATACCCAGCAGTGCAATTGCTGGGTCATAGGGTAGTTCTATTTTCAACATTTTGAGGAACCTCCATGCTGTTTTCCAGAGTGGTTGCTAATTTTAGCCATTCTGACTGGTGTGAGGTGATATCTCATGGTGGTTTTGATTTGTATTTCCCTGATGCCGAGTGATATGGAGCACTTTTTCATGTGTCTGTTGGCCATCTGGATGTCTTCTTTGCAGAAATGTCTGTTCATGTCCTCTGCCCATTTCTTGATTGGATTATTTGTTCTTTGGGTGTTGAGTTTGCTAAGTTCTTTCTAGATTTTGGACACTAGCCCTTTATCTGATATGTCATTTGCAAATATCTTCTCCCATTCTGTCAGTTGTCTTTTGGTTTTGTTCACTGTTTCCTTTGCTGTGCAAAAGCTTTTGATCTTGATAAAATCCCAAAAGTTCATTTTTGCCCTTGCTTCCCTTGCCTTTGGTGATGTTCCTAGGAAGATGTTGCTGCGGCTGAGGTCGAAGAGGTTGCTGCCTGTGTTCTCCTTGACGATTTTGATGGATTCCTTTCTCACATTGAGATCCTTCATCCATTTTGAGTCTATTTTCGTGTGTGGTGTAAGGAAATGATCCAATTTCATTTTTCTGCATGTGGCTGTCCAATTTTCCCAACACCATTTATTGAAGAGGCTGTCTTTTTTCCATTGGACATTCTTTCCTGCTTTGTCGAAGATGAGTTGACCATAGAGTTGAGGGTCCATACTCAGAAAACTATAAAGTACTCATGAAAGAAATTGAGAAATACACAAAGAAATGGAAAAATGTTCCATGCTCCTGGATTGGAAGAATAGATATTGTGAAAATGTCTATGCTACCTAAAGCAATCTACACATTTAATGCAATTCCTATCAAAGTACCATCCATTTTTTTCAAAGAAATGGAACAAATAATCCTAAAATTTATATGGAACCCGAAAAGACCTCGAATAGCCAAAGGAATATTGAAAAAGAAAGCCAAAGTTGGTGACATCACAATTCCGGACTTCAAGCTCTATTACAAAGCTGTCATCATCAAGACAGCATGGTACTGGCACAAAAACAGACACATAGATCAATGGAACAGAATAGAGAGCCCAAAAAGCATGGTTCTATGTTGAAATTTTAATTCTTGATTCCTAGTGACTCAATGTCTACACAGTTTTAATATCGAATGTGGTAAATATCAACAATGCTCATAAACAAAACATCTCTGGAATTCCAAAATTTAAGAAAGGGAAGAGAACTCGAGGCCAACATGTTTGAGACCTGTTCATCTATCTGATGGGACTAAAGCTTAGCTGCCTACGTGGTGTGGGATTCTTCATTACATTCACTTATCGAGTCTAAATAGGCATCTACTTTGTGCAAATTATTTGACTCTATTTTGGGGACAGAGCAACAGAGAATCCAGTGTTCCCACCTTCAGGAATCTGACTGTCGGTGATGTGGAGTCCAACTTAGCTTCTGCCGGGTGTCTGTTAGGATGGATTGCTAACCTCGTCACTCCACTCTGCAGCTTTTGGCTCACAGAGCTGGTGACAAGCTCTCTGTATTTTTTTGTGTCACCATTGAGCAGGCCATGTGGACGACCCAGGTGACAGAAGCTGCTGTTTCTGCTTTTCTGCTTGTGCAGCACCCCAAGAACTCTGGGGCTACATTGTAGTGGCCATAGCTTAGCAGTCCCTAGTACCCAATTCCCCAAGATGTGCAGCCCTGTGATGTTGACTGCTGACCATGCAACTGACAGAAAACCATCTCCAACATCTCTTCGCCAGCAACTAAAGTTGTAGACAGATCTCTGAACACAGATTGGGTTCTGTGGTCTTGGGTTGGTAAGTGTTTTTCTACACACTGCTCCGCTTTGAAACTGTTCCTGTGATCAGCCCTCAAAAGAATGACTTGTTTTCTCCACCTTTTACCACTCGCAGTTGGAGAGGCCATGCTGTCAAGCTGCTCTTTTTACCCTTTCATTCTTCTGTTGAATGCATGACCTGCTTGTCTTGCCTTTAAAGTGGTGGCAAAGGGGGATCAGAACAGAAAAGAAAACATTTGCAATGATTTTAGGAGGAAATTCAGGACTGAGGATACTTCCCGTTGGTGCGACCCATGGGAAATTTCACCATCTGTTCATTTACAACAGATTTTATATGCACCTGGCTATTTGACGAGTGACATCATTTTACCCAAAATAGTCACATGGGAGGACTGAGTACAGAAATAGTCACGTTCTTTGGACTAGTTTTTACATTTCTTACTTTTACACTCTTCTTTCCCAGGGAGGAAGGAGTCTTATATAATAAATACATTATTATATTATAGTATTGTACACTCCCTCCCATTCTCAAAAATAATAATAACTGCATTAAGGGATTCTGCAACCTGCACTGACGCATTAGAAACATATAGTTTCATTTGACTCTGAAACGACTATCAAAAATATAGCAAACTGTACAGAGCAACCTGTATGCCAGTCCTGCTTAAAGCACGTTATTAATGTGAATTCATTTCATTCTCATCCCAGGGTGTGTGGTAGAATTTATTCTCCCTCATTTTACAGATGGGAAACATGAGGCATGAGAGGTTGAATGACTTGCCCAAGCCACATATCTGATGTGCTGGTAGAGCAAGATTCCATTCCGGTCACGACTGTAAGCGGGGAGCACTTTGAAGGATCCCATGATCACCTGGGGGGTGGGTCACGGAACACTTAGCACATCACAGCTCACCTACCAGATCACCGAACTCCTAGCAAATTGTGGAGCACTGGCACAGCACCTTCCAGACAGTCTGGAGACAGAGGGTTAAACACTCACTGAGCATCCAGTTTGTATGCAGGATGTTTACTCATTTTGAGGGTCCTTCCCCCTCCTGTGTACTAGGCTCTTCTCCTCCTCCTTGCTGAGACTTTGTTGGAAAAATGAAGGGTCTGTCCTGTGGAGACCAGAGGAAAGCTTTTCAGGGAAAGCATGCTGGGCTCCCAGGTTCCCTGCATGGTGTCCTCTGAACAGAGAGAATATGCAGGCTCTGATGGTCACTGTAAGCTTCTGTAAGAACACCGGCCCCAGCGAGCTCAGCCTGGGCCTCAGGTGCCAGACCCCAGGCAGGCTGCAGGCAACCTCTCTGACAGCGAGACAGGGGTCAGTCTCACCGGGCTCAGGTGTAGGAGTTGAAGGTAGGATTTTCCCTTTCTTCATTACATTGACTGTGCCACACTGGGGAAATGCATGACACTTCTTATTCTGTAAAACACCATCTATTTGAAGGTCACAATAAATGGCTTATCTATGACAACCTGGAAGCCAGTGCCACGGAGCACTTATTTACGGGGACCCTAGTGAGGCAGGATGGCTGCACAGTGGGTCCACACAGATGTTCCCGTGGCCTGAGATGCCATGGTTTGGAGATCCTGCTGCTCTCAATGCATCTTTTATGGACTCCCTTATTCCAGGGCACATGACAGCCTGCGTGTACCCAGCCAAGAGCCTCAGCTGTCCTGGCCCAAGCCAAGCTGGCTCTGCCCAGGCGCCCCAAGGAACAGTGGGCACACTCTACCTCTGCCCTCTGCTGACGTGGTCCCGGTTGCTTCTCAGGGGTGGGGACCCAGTGAAGTACAGAATGGCTACCGCTTGGAATTCTTTGTCTGGTGCCAGGCTGAGAAGACAAGGGTGACATTGACATCCTGCTTCCTGTTGAACACTTGCTCTATGTCATATTAGACACCTGCCTCATGGTGCCACTGAACGCTGACAGCTCGCCAAAAGGTACATACAGAGCAAAACTCCTTGTTATAGAACAGGACACCAAGGTCAATGTAAGTGACTGACATATGTTCACACAGATGGAAATTAAGTGACATTCTCAGAAGCCCAGAGTAGGTGGTGGCCTTATCTCTCCCAACCCCCACAGAGGGTCTCTGTCTGAGTCCTTTGCTGGGTACTGCCCAGGCCTGGGGGGGAGGGAATGGGGAGACCAAAGCAGAGACCAATACACTCTGGACTTCCCTAGAACCCTGCAGCTGGGTCTGGTGCATCCTGATGAGGACAGAGAGCTTGCATGCAGGAGGGGTTTCCAGAACTGAAGTCACACTGGAATGGGCACAGTGGCACATGGATGCAGGCACGGTTCTTGGGATTTCTTGCACCAGCGTGTTGGACCCCAAGTCCCCTCCCCATCCTGGGAACTCCACGCTCAAGGGCCCCATTGGAGAGCACTTGGGATTCCTGGCCCAGCCTGTGTGAGGAGGAGTGAGGCCTACAGTGCCCCTCACCTTTGTTGCATCTCCCTTGTGGGGCCCCCAGACACCATGGCAGGTGCTCAGGAAACACTCCCTGGATGAGCAAGTTAATGAGAAGAGAAGGCTCTTGTCTCTAGCCCCAGCCCCAGGGCAAGCTGCATGGGGGTGGCCAGGGAGGGGTCGCTGACCAGGAGGGCAGCCTGGAGGAGGCTACCTCTTGCCAACAGGCACACTCTGCTGCTTCTGGCCCCCTGTGACCTCACTCACCTACCTCTGTGCCTGGGTCCCATCCAAACATCCATCTTCAGCAAAGGCTCCCTTGAGGAAACAAGGCATTGGCAATGAGCAGAAGGGAGGCAGCGGGGAGCTGGGACTGGTGGCATGGGAATCCACTCCCTGAAAAAGAATGAATGATGAGGGGTTCCTGGGTGGCTAAGGGGGTTAAGGCCTCTGCCTTCAGCTCAGGTCATGGTCCCAGGGTCCTGGGATTGAGCACCCCATCAGGCTCTCTGCTCAGGAGGGAGCTTGCTTCCTCCTCTCTCTCTGCCTGCCTCTCTGCCTACTTATGATCTTTGTCTGTCAAATAAATAAATAAAATCTTTAAAAAAAAAGAAAAAAATGATGATGTCTGGTTCATCTTTGATAGACAGGAGTTTGATTTCCTTTGTCTACGGTGGGGGTGACCTACACTGTAGCCTTCAGCTTTTACTGAGGGCGAAGAGTGCTCTCTGCAAGAAAAGAGGGCTCCACATGCAATTCAGGAGCCTGGTGGACCCCCCGGGTCTGGCTGGCTTTGGAAACTGTGCATTAGAGAGAAGAAAAGGGTTTCTTACTGTAGGTCAGGTGAGATGGACAGCAGTGAAAGTACCCAAAGTTGTCAATTTGTTGTCCTTCAAACATTTGCATGATTTCATGAAATTAATCTTTAATGTTAAAACACGGTCACAAGAATCCTCCTGCTTTCTATCAACTCTTTTTATCCCTTTGACCTGAAACTCACTTGGAGAACAATTCTGTTCCGCTCACACATAAACCAGATGAAAAGTCATTTGAAGGTCCCTTCAGTGGGAGGGAGGGAAGGGGTGACTCTTTGAGGCCAAGAACATGTTCAGCAGCTAATGTCCCTTCAGGGTCACAGGAGGCTACACTTCTTTACTGAATTTCAAGTTCTTCCAAAAACCTGCCCAGGATCTCCACTGAAACAGTCATGGGACACAGCATTGCTGACCCTGGTGCCCTCTGAGGGGTTCATGGGTGCTATGGGAGGCTTATTCAGCCAGACTGTGCAGGCAGGCTTCTGTCCTCCCTGCCCTTCTCACCCCAGCAGAGCAAGATCAGGGACTGTATAGAGCATAGAGGCTCTGACTGCTGTCTCTCCTAGTCTAGGAATTGAGGCTACTTGGAGAGGCCAGGTGACCCTGGTAAGGGTAGGTTTTGCCAGCTTATAGGGCGATTGAGAGCTGGTGCAGGAGATGGGAGGGGTCTAGAAACAATGACCCAACTTTGCTGCCTTGGGTGGGCCAGTCCATGGCCCAGACGTACCATGGGTAATGGGGACCCTTTAAGTCTCTCTGTGGCTAGGAGAGCCTATAGCTTGTTTACACACACAGTTCCACGTGCTCTAATTGATGTGTGCAGCGCCAGGTCCCCTCCCCGTGTGGTGTGTGTGTGTGTGTGTGTGTGTGTGTGTATGAGTTTGTGTGTGTGTGTGTGTGTGTGTGCATGTGAGCATGCATGTGCATCCATGAGTATGTAAGGAGGGCTCATGTGGGGTGGGGCCTTCCAGAGCAGGAGCGTGTTGAGGAGGGGTCAGATGCCCAGTGGGCAGGTCACGATCAAGGTCAAGGCTGGCTGGGTGGGACAGGGTGTGCGGGATGCAAGCTTCTTCCCAGGGTTGATCCCGAGAGCCATGCAGTGTGTGGGTTCCTGTCCTGGGAACAGGGCTGTGCACACACAGGTCTGTGTCTGATGAGGGATCAGCAGTGGAAGCAGAGCCAGGAGGACAGTGGGGTCAGCCAGACGGGGCTGTGATGCCTCCAAGGCCGGCGACAGGTCCCTGTCTTCGCTGAAGGCCACAGATGAGGAGAAAAGGCAGGTGGACATGATCTCCTCCCTGACGAAGGAGTCTGCAGTCCCAGGAAAGGCTTCAAAATCTCCCAGACCACCTGATAGGACCTCTCAGGCAGGTCAGGAGAAAGGAGCTAGGGACAGGAGCTGGGTAGGGATCGGGAACCCGGGCACAAGCAGAGGCAGGGGAAGAGTCAGTGGCCTTGCCAGGGGCAAAGGAAGGGGTTGCAGTCCTTGAAGGGGCAGGGGATGGAGCATGGGAAGGGGGAGGGGCTGGGTCTGCTACAGGAACAGGGGCATGGGAAGGGACAGGTGAAATACAGGGGCCCTTGTATGGGCAAGTTAAGGGCCAGTGTCCACTGGAGGGGAAAGGGAATGGGTTGGGCAAGAGGCAGGAGGAGAGGCAGGAGTAGGGGGAGGGGCTGTGTCTGGAGCAGGAATGGAGACACAGGGAGGAACATGGGAAAGGGCAGTGGTCCTGGTAGGGGACGGGGCAGAGGCAGGAACAGGGGCTGGACATGGGTGTGGAGCAGGAATAGGGGCAGAGGCATTGAAGGGGAAGGGGCAGGGGCAGGATCCAGGGTAGGAACTGGGTCTGCAGCAGGAAAAAGGGCACAATCAGGGGCAGGGGCAGCAGTCCTGGCAGGGGTTGGGGAAGGGGCAGGAGCTGGGACTGTGGCAGGATCCAGGGCACAGGCGGGGACAGGGGAAGGGGTAGTGGCCTCAATTGGTGCAGGTAAAGGGGCAGGATTAGGAACAGGAATTGGGTCTGTGGCAGTACCGGGGCCACAGTCACAGGAAGTGGAAGGGGCAGTGACCCTTGCAGGGACAGAGGCAGGGACAGGGGAAGGGGAATGAGTCCTTGCAAGGACTTGGTCAGGGAAAAGGACAGGATATAGACCCTGCCAGGACCACTGCCCCTTCCCCTGTTCCTCCCTGTATCCCCTTTCCTACTCCATACCCAGTCCTCCCCATTCCTACTCCTGATCCTACCCCTTCACCAGCCCCTCCTTCTGCACCTGCCTTTCCCCCGCCTCTCCTAGGGCTCCTGGGTCTTCCCTCACCCATACCAGGGCCACTGTGTCTTCGCCTATCCCTTCCTGTGGCCCTGTTCCTGTCCCAGACCCAGATCCTGCACCTGCACCTGCTCCTCCCCCTTCCCCTGCTCCTGCCAGTGTCCCTGTTACTGCTCCAGACCCCGCACCTGCCCCTTCCCAGGCCCCTTGTCCTGCCCTGTAAAGGACCATGGCCCCTTCCTTTGCCCCTCACAAGGCCACTGACTCTTGCCCTGCCTCTGCCTGTGCCCTGGTTCCCGCCCCGGACCCAGTTCCTGCCCCTTGCTCCTGCCCTTTCCCTTGCCCCTGCCTGCACTCCTGTTCCTGTCCCTGGCCCAGATCCAGCCCTGCATCCTGTGCTGGCCCTGTCCCTCCCCTTGCTCCTGCCCCTGTCCCTGCTCTTTCATCCGGCCCTGCTCCTGCCCTGGCCCCTATCCCAAGTCCTGCCCCTATACCTGCTCCTGTGGGGCTCCCAGAGACACATCCAGAGCCCACTACTCTGCAGGGAGAGGTCCCTATACAATTAGCTTCAGTTCCATCCTCTGACCCCGCTGCCCTGACAGAACGTTTCACCTACTCTCCCTGTTTTCTTTCTCTCTGGTACATAGTCACTGTGATAGCAGCTTTCCATGTCGTGTATGCTCTCTACTATCTCTCTTAAATAAAATTCATCCTTTTCAGCTGAACTCGTGCTGAGCACTAAGTGCATCCCTGGCACCCTCTCCCCACAGCACAGAACATCACTATGGAACATCTCCTTCCCCAAAGGAGACCCTGAGCCCAAGCCCTCCCTGCTCATTTCTCCCCCTGGCCGGCCCCTCACAACCCCCAAGCTGCTTTCCCTCTCTGCTCCTTCTCCTGTTCTGGGGGTTTCTGTTAGTGGGATCACCTAGGAGGTGTCTTGGTTTCTGCCCACCAATTCAAAGGGGACTGGGTTGTTTTTATTTCTGTGTTTCTTTGACATAGAATTTTCCTTATGCCACATTGAAACCCCCAATGGATTACAGATGAGATGGAATCCTAGAGGCCACTTTAGTGGATATGCGCCCAATCTTAGGGCTGAGACCCCTGTTCCTGCTGGGATACCACAGCCTGACCCCAGTCAGGACTCAGCTGCTTCCTCCTGGAGCCCACACACACACCAAGGGAATGTAGAAAGCTGGAGGACACACCACATAGGGCAATTGCATTGCTCACAACACAAGGCAAGAGAATCTTTCCCCTGCCTCTGGTCCAAAACAGACTCCAAGTCACCGGGTCCCACAAGGACATGGACTGAAAGCATGCAACGTGGGGTAGGGGTGGGGATAGGCATTTGGGGAGTATGTGTTAGTGATGTGGAACCTCCCAGGGAAGGACTCTAGCAAAGGAAGCCCTATGGAGGGCCCTGTCCTGAGCTATGGGCAGCTGTGCTGTTCCAGGTGTGGGCTGGAGGTTTCCCATCCACAGCTGTTTGTCAAGCTCCAACTGTGGGCCTGCACTGTCTAGAGATGGGACAAGAGAAGCGTGCGGCCCCACAGCACTGGTGCCCAGGGCAGTGCAGAGACCACCCAGGACCCTGGGGGAAAACTAGCAGAGACCCTGAAGTGTAATTGCTGGATTGTGAGGTTATTCTCTGCCCAGTCTTAGAAGTATTTCCATGCTTTCTCCCCCAATGGCTTCACCCCAGCAGCTGCACCTGCACTTAGAATGTGTGGCTGACAGGGTATGCTGGTGGGCTGAATTTGGGGTAGAAGGAAAAGAAGGTAGAAAGATGCCCCTGAGCTTTCATTGGGTTTTGGTGCCCTGATATGGGAATAGTGTCCTATGGGGGGCAGGGTTGATGGGGACCCATGGGCCTTTTTGGCCATGAAAGGGCTGAGGTCCCTTCTGTGGGGAGGGCCTGTGAGTGCTTAGGTCTCCAAGTCCAAGGTCCACAGACCAGGTGGAGGCTGGATAAGAGCAGGAGGGGGACAGCACCCCAGACAGGAAAGTTACTGTTCTGTTGCATAGCGGTGACAGAAGAAAGGCTGGGACCAAGCCTGGAGCCTCCAACAGCTGTGCTCCCATGGAGGAGGGGCAGAGGTGGCCTGCCAGGTGTGGCCAGTGGGCACACCAAGGGAGCAGAGTTCAATGGCACTGATGAGTCAAGTTGGTTGAGGGGAGAGTGCAGAGATAGGACTGCAGGTTTCCCTAAACCAGCCAGAGATAGGGGAGTCCCAGTAGGTGGTTGGCATGACAGGCTGGTTAGGGAGGGTGACAAGAGACTGGGAGGAGGGAAAGAGGGCCTGGGGATGATGTTTCAAGATGTTCTCTATGTGGAGAGGGAGAACGAGGAGGGCCCAGGGAGGGAAGATTAGGAGAGAATCATGAATACTGCTTAGATATGGGGATGTGCCACATCCCTCTCATTCATGCCCTGCTCTAATCATGGCTGGGTCTCCTAGGTCATTTGCTCGGCACACGCTTTACCTGGGCTGGCCAGCTGGTGCCCTGTGCACACCTGATGGGGGACATGTGGCCTCTCAGGACAATCTCTGTTGTTTTACTGTCACTATGGTTAGCTGGAATGCCTTTAATGTGAGATGTTGCCCCATGTCACTTGCCCTTGAAAACAGTTCATTGGGCCTCTGGGTGGTTCAATGGGTGGAACATGGGGCTCTTGATCTCAAGGTTGTAGGTTCAAGCTGTACCTTGGGTACAGACATGACTTAGGGATAAAATCTTAAAAATAAAACCCAATTCACCAACTGCTCCTAATTATTAAATCATAGGAGCTATTGTTATGAAGGGTTTAGTGCTTTTAGTGATAGGAGTTCAAAACTTTTTTTTTTTTAAATTTGTTCTCACAATTTTTTTATTATTATTTTTCCCAATCATGTGTCCAGATTTATTTTCACTGGGTCATATTTATTTGTCTTCGCTTGGGGCTGTTAAAAAAAATCTGGGGCTAAACTGAGAAAGGGTCTTCCCCCCTGTAGCTAACTGCTTTTAGCTATTCTGGTAGAGACTCTGGGATGTTTTAGGTAAGCATAAGCAATATAGAAAAGGGAAAGACAAATGTCATATGATTTCTTTCAGATGTTTAATTTAAGAAACAAAACAAGTGAACAAAAGGGAAGGGAAGAAAAAATAAAACAGGATGAAAATAGAGAGAGATGCACACCATGTGAGAGAGACTCAACATTAGGGAACAAACTGAGGGTTGCTAAGGGGAGGTGGAAGAGACATGGGGTTACTGGGTGATGGGCATTAAGGAGGGCACTTGATGGAATGAGCACTAGGTATTAAATGCAACATATGCATCACTAAATTGTACTACTGAAACTTAAAAAAGTAAAATGTTCAGGAACCTTCCATAGGTTCATAGCACATAGGAAGTTCCCATATATTATTTGTTGAAAGAATAAGCTTCAGATGGAGCTGCCTTGTCCCTGAGCAGACACACAGGCTCTACAGCTCAGGGGCATGAAGATTAAGAGCAGAGATGTGTTCTCTGAAAACAAGGGAGAGACAGGCTTCCTGGTGTGGATCGTAAAGAGAAGAATTGCATGTGGCCTAGGACTGAACATCAACTAAAGGGGCACACAGGAAAACGCTGGCCCAGGAAGCTGAAATGGAAATCTGCAAAGAAGGGAACTAGAAGTAAAATTACCATGAAAGTGAAGAGTGGGCTCGCCCCAAGAGACCAGTTACATTTGGCCCCTAGACCAGCAGAATGAGGAGAATTAAAGCTGGATTGCCTTTGGGTTTCTGTCCCTCTCAGACAAACCCATTTCTTTTATATTCATGTACATTCTGACTCATTTTTTTGAAGCATAGTTGACACACAATATTTTGTTAACATCAGGTGAACATTATAATGATTGGACAACTTTTTACCTTATACTATTATGACCACAAGTATAGCTACCATCTGTCACCAGATACAGCATTACAATACCATTGACCATATACCTATGCTGTGCCCTTCATCCCCGAGACTTAATCATCCCACAACAGGAAGTCTATGTGTCCTACGTGCCTTCACCCATTTCTCCCATGCCCCCTCGCTACCCCTCTGAGAACTATCGTTTGTTCTCTATATTTACATTCTGATTTTGCTTTTTGTTTGGTTGTTTATTCATTTGTTTTGCTTTTCAGAATCCATACAGGAGCGAAATCCTATATTATTTGTCTTTCTCAGTCTTAACCTATTTCATTTAAGTGTACACCCTCTGGGTCCATCCATGTACCAAATGGCAAAAAAACCCCATCCTTTTTTTTTATGGCTAATATCCATTGTGAATATATACCAAATTTTCTTTTTCCACTTATCTATTTGTTTTACATAATAAGATGTATTAAATTTCAATTGAGGAACTAACGAGGATTTTGGAGAGGAGTGGGGTTGGGAGGTTCAGTGAGCCTGCTGGTGGGTATTGTGGAGAGCACGTATTGCATGGAGCACTGGGGGTGGTGCATACACAATGAACTCTGGAACACTGAAAAGAAATTTAAAAAATAAATTAAAAAATTTAAGAAATCATGTTGTTCTGGGAAAAATAATAATGTAATGAATTGTTTATTATATAGTAAGTATAAAAAGTTTTGAAGACAAAAATATATTCAATTGAAAAGAAAATCCAAAAGGAAAAAAATCACCCTATACACACATCTATGTACAGTGTGGACATTTGCAGAGAATTTACATTAAAAAACATTGTTTCCTGGGCAAGAGGGCTGCTGAGTAGTGAGGCCGTTTAATCTGGTTCCTCAAATTTAGCTGGATATCTATCAAGCCATTCTGAACACACACAAATTCAGCCTGAGATGGAAGATTTATCTGGATCTCCACAAGCAGAGAATTAGGTATGGAAAGTGGAGTCTTCTGGGAAAATGACTGAAGATAAATGGAAGGCTGGGGCACCCCATAAGCTGGCCACCAGAAAGTGATATAACACAGGAGAATAAAAATAGAGACATTGGAAATCTACTCTAGTTAGAGACACCCCCTTCTGAAAAGGGCACAGGGGACAAGTAGGGCAGAACTCTAGTGGGATCATTGTGGTCTCAGGATTCCAGGAGTTTCAGAAGGAATGGGGGAGCCCAAACTGATAGAGTGCCCAAGCAGTGGAGCAGGGAGACTGGTTATGGTCACTGAACCCAGAGAGGACTTTCAGTTCCAGGCACCATAATCTATTAGCCGAGTTGGTAGTGAGACTTCCCTCTGCCTGACCACCCTGAAAAGAATAGAAGTTGTGAACTGTCTAACATCCTATGGGATGTTAGTGCCTGTAAAAGAGACCTCAAGCAGTCTAGCCCACGAGGAGATGCTGGAGTGACCACCTAATTGTAACCTAGGAACTGCATAGGAAGGGTACAAGTGTGAGCCCAAAACCACTAGCAATTGCAAAGCCACAAATCTCAGAGACCCTCACAGCTCCCCGTGACACCCCTGGTGGACAAAGATTGACCTGCATGATTTATTGCAAAAGTGGGTAGAAACTGTGTGGCTGCTGCTCTGGGCTGGAATTCCTGCAGCGCCATGTTTCCTCTGACCCTCTAAAGAGAAGCAGAAAGATGCCACAGAAAAATAGCTGAGCAGCCAATCAGCTCACATTAAGCCTATCCCTCTAACAACGGGTAGGCAACTCCGCCAAGGCAAAGACACCTGAGAAGCCAAGCATCAGGCCCCTCTTCCAGAACAGACAGGAAGCACAGATGAATGATAAGCTTATATCCCACAGACCTATAAAACTCCAGAACCAGGGGAAAATAATAAAGGGAGCTCTAGGTGATCCCTCAGAACTCACTTACACTTCAGGCTATAATTTTAGATTTCTGTTCAGTTTCTTCTCTTATTCATTTTTTTTCATTCTTTTTTTTAACCCTGATCCCATTTAAAATTGATTCATATTTCCCAACCGATGTTTTGAAGTCTCTTCTTAAATTTTATTTTCTTTTATCATTATGTTTTATAGGTTTATACCCTACACTACCCTATTTTTCACCCAATTCAATTTTATTGTGCTATATATGTAAGTTCTCACTTCTTTACAATTTTGGGATACAGTGCATTCTAACACCAAAAATTAAGCCAGAACAGGCAGATCACCCTGCTGTTTCTACCCCATCCCCCTCTTGTTTTTTCCCCTCTTTCCATTGTGCTTCCATTTTTATTGTTTTGGATCATCTTAGGTTTGATAGTTTATCTGTGATAGATTTTGACCCTTTCAGATTTTTTCTTAGGTGCATTTTACTTGGGTTGTGGTTGATATTTTGGACTTTGTATGTTCCCTCAACCATATCTCAAGAGGATGACTAGGGGGAAGAATGCCCAACAAGGAAAAGAACCAGAGACAGTGGTCCCTGCCACAGATCTAATGGGTATTGATATAAACAAGTTATCAGAGATGGATTCAGGGTAGCAATCATGAAGTCAATAGCTAGGTTTGAGGAAAGCATTCAAGACAACATAAAATCTAGCACAGAACTTCCCTAATCTGGTGAAGGAGACAAGCATTCATGCCCATGAGGCAGAGTGGACCCCACCCAAGGTCAATAAAAATAGACAAAAAACCTTGTATGTACTAGTGAAATTTGCAAATCTCCGAGCCAAAGAAGTTTTCTTGATAGCTGCTTGGGGAATGAGATTTATTATGTACAGAGAGAGGAACATCAGAATAACATCAGACCTGTTCTCAGAGACCTGATAAGCCAGAAAAGACTGGGAGGACATAATCAGGGTACTGTATGAGAAGAATATGGAGCTGAAAATACGTTATCCAGCAAGGATATCATTCAGAATGGATGGAGAGATGAGGAGCTTCCAGGACACAATAAAAGTGAAAGAATATGTGAACACCAAGACAGCCCTGAAGGAAATAGTAAGGGGAATTTTATAAAAGCAGGAAGACCCCATGATCCCAGGTCCTGGGATCGAGCCCCGCGTCGGGCTCTCTACTCAGCAGGGAGCCTGCTTCCTCCTCTCTCTCTCTCACTGCCTCTCTGCCTACTTGTAGATCTCTGTCTGTCAAATAAATAAATAAAATCTTAAAATAAAATAAAATAAAATAAATGCAGGAAGACCCCAAGAGTAATATAGACCAGAAATTTACAGAGACAATCTATAGAAACAGGGACTTCACAGGCAACATGATGTCAATAAAATCATATCTTCCAATAGTTACTCAAAACGTGGACAGGCTACATGCTCCCATGAATAAAAAGACAGGGCCCATGCATATGCTGTATACAAGAGCCTCATTTTGAGCCTATAGACACCACCAGACTGAAAGTGAGGGGATAGACAACTATTCTTCATTCTAAGGGACTTTGAAAAATACAAACAAACAAACTGAGGTAGCAATAGCTATATCAGACAAATTAGATTTTAAACCAAAAACTCTAGTAAGAGATGTAGAGGGATACTATATCATACTTCAAGGGCCTATCCAACAGCAAAATCTAGCAACTGTAAATATTTGTGCCCCCAAAATGGGAGCAGCCAAATCATAAGCCAACTGTTAATCAAAATAAAGAGTCATCACCACCACTGTCATCATCATCATCATCATCATCATCACCATCATATATGAATAATTGGAGACCTCAATACCCCACTCACAGAAATAGATCATCTAAGTAGTAAACTGTTTAAAAAATGAGCATTGAATGACACTCTGGAAGAGATGTGCTTCAAAGATATAAAGAAAACAGTCAAACCTAAAAGGACAGAAAGCCATTTTGATTGAGTGTACACAGATCTTTCTCCAAAATATGTCACATACTTGTAGATCACAGCTTTGTAATAAGCTGGAAATCAGGCAATGTGATGCTCCAGCTTTGTTTTCTTTTTTTTTTTTTAAGATTTTATTTATTTGACAGAGAGAGAGAGATGACAAGTAGGCAGAGAGGCAGGCAGAGAGAGAGGAGGAAGCAGGCTCCCCGCTGAGCAGAGAGCCGGATGCGGGGCTCGATCCCAGGACCCTGAGATCATGACCTGAGCCAAAGGCAGAGGCTTAACCCACTGAGCCACCCAGGCGCCCCTGTTTTCTTTTTATAAAATTTCTTTGGCAATTTGAGGTCTTTACTGGATCCATGCACATTTTAGATTACTTCTTCCTGTACCTTGAAAAATGCTGATGGTATTTTTATTGGGATGACGTCAAAAGTATAAATTACTCTGGTCAGCATGGACATTTTAGCAATGTTAAATCTTCTGATACATGAACATATAATATTTTCCCAACTTTTTGTGGTTTCTTCAATTTCTTTCATGAGTGTTTGGTAGTTCAAGTATAGATCCTTTATCTCTTGGGTTATGTTTATTCCAAGGTATTACATAGCTGTGATCACCAAGACAGTACAGTATTGGCACAAAACCAGACACATAGACCAAAGGAACAGTGTAGAGAACCCAGATATGGACCCTCAACTCTATGATCAAATAATCTTTGACAAAGGAAGAAAAAATGTCTGAAAAAAAAAAAAAAAACAATCTCCTCAATAAATGGTGCTGGAAAAATTGGACAACATGTACAGAAGAATGAAATTTGACTGTTTCTTACACCATACACCAAGATACACTCAAAATGGATGAAAGACCTCAATGTGAAACAGGAATCCATCAAATACCTAGAAGAGAACATAGGCAGTAACCACTCTGACATCAGCCAGAGCAACTTCTTTCAAGACATGTCTGCAAAATGCAAGGGGAAAAAAAGTGAAAAGGAAGGTTTGGGACTTCACCAAGATAAAAGGCTTCTGCAGAACAAAGGAAACAGTCAACAAAACAAATAGGCAACCCAGGAATGGGAGGAAATATTTACAAATGACACTACAAAGGGCTGTTATCAAAGATATATAAAGAACTTCTCAAACTCAACAGCCACAAAACAGATAATTAATCAAAAATATGGGCAGAAGGCATGAACAGACACTTCTCCAATGAAGACATACAAATGGCTAACAGACATATGAAAAAATGTTCATTATCATTAGTCATCAGGGAGATTTAAACCAAAACCACATTGAGATACAACCTTACAAGAGTTAGAATGGCAAAAATTAACATGGCAAGAAACATCAAATGTTGGAGAGGATGCGGAGAAAGGGGAACCCTCTTACACTGTTTGGAATGCCAGTTGGTGCAGCCACTTTGGAAAACTGTGGAGATTCCTCAAAACATTAAAAATAGAACTACCCTATAAACTACCAATTGCACTACTAGGTATTTGCCCCAAAGATAGAGATGTGAAAAGAAGGGCCATATGCACCCCAATGTTCATAGCAGGAATGTCCACAATAGCCAAACTGTGGAAATAGCTGAGATGCCCTACAACAGATGAATGGATAAAGAACATGTGGTCCATAGAGACAATGGGATATTAGTCAGCCATCAGAAAGGATGAATACCCAACTTTTGCATCAACATGAATCAGACTGGGAAAGATTATGCTGAGAGAAAAGAAGTCAAGCAGAGAAAGGCAATTATTATTTTGTTTCCCTACTTTTGGAAGATAAGGAATAACATGGAGGACAGTAGAAGAGGGAAGGGAAAAGTGAGGTAGGGAATCAGATGGGGAGATGAACCATGAGGGACTATGATTCTGAGAAACAAAATGAGGGTTTTAGATTGGAGGCACTTAGGGTGATGGGAGAGCTTGGTGGTGGATATTAAGAAGAATACATATTGCATGGAGCACTTGGTGTTATATGTAAACCATGAATCTTGGAACACTACATCAAAAAATAATGATGTACTATATGGTGACTAACATAACATAATAAAAATTAGAAAAAAAAGACCACATACTGGATCACAAATCAGTTCTCCATCAATACCAAAAGTTTGAGATTTTTCCCTGGCATTTTTTTTCAGAAAATAATACTTTCAAACTGGAACCCAATCAATCAGAAGAGCAAATTTGGAAGGAATTCAAACATTTGGAGGTTAAAGAGCATCCTAAAAAGGAATGACTGGGTCAACCAGGAAATTAAAGAAGAGCTTAAACAATTTATTGAAACTAATGAAAATGAAAACACATTGGTTCAAAACCTATGGGATACTGAAAAGGTGGTCCTTAGAGGGAATTACATAACCATTCAAGGCTCTCTCAAAAAAATAAATAAATAAATAAATAAAATCCAAAATGCACAAGCTAACCTTACATCTACAGGACCTAGAGAAAGAACAGCAAATGGAGCTGAAACCAAGCAGTATAAGAGAAAGAATAAAGATTAGAGCAGAAATCAATGAAATAGAAACTAGAAGAATAGCAGAGCAGATACCAAAAGTAGAAGCTCATTCTCTGAACGAATTAATAAGATCAATAAACCTCTGGCCAGACATAGCCAAAAGAAAAGATAAAGGACTCAAATTAATAAAATCATAAAGGAAAAGGGAGAGATCATGACTGATGCAAAAGAAATAGAGAATTGTTAGAACATATTATCATCAAATATATACCAACAAATTAGGCCGTCTGGAAGCAATAGATGCATTCCTGGAAACTTATAATCTACCAAGTCTGAAACAGGAAGAAATAGACAATCTGAACAGATGAATAGCCAGAGAGGAGATTGAAACAACAATCAAAAACTTCTAAAAAAAAAAAAAAAAAAAAAAACAAAAGTCCATGGCCAGATAGCTTCCAGGAGAATTTTATCAAATATTGAAAAAAATATATATTCATACCTATTCTACTGAAGCTGTTTCCAAAAAAATAGAAATAGATGGATGGTTTCCAAACTCATTTTAAGAGGCTTTACATTGTTCCCCTAAGCAGAAAAGACCCTATCAAAAGGAGAATTATGAACTAATAACCTTTTGAATACAAATGCCAACATATTCAGGAAGATACTAGCCATTGATATCCCAAGGTACATTAATGGACCTTGAGAGCTTGTTTGGCCGTTCTAGCAGGGGAGCACAGCTATTTGTATATCCTTGACCGAAGAACAGTCTCCTCTATCAGGGAAGTGGTCCTCTTCAACCGAGCTTGCAGCTTAAGGAGGGACATGCATGGAACAGTGAGGGAGGAAGGGGACACCTGCCTAGCCAGCCAGATCAGCCAAATCAACCCTGGCGATCAATGGGGTGACAGATGTTGCAGCCAGATCGTCCTCACATCCATCCCAAGGTACATTAAAAGAGTTAGCATAAAAAATGAATCTTGGAACACTGAAAGGATAAAATAAAGTTAAATAAATAAATAAATAAATAAATAAATAAATAAATAAATAACAAGTTATTCACAACGACCAGGTAAGGTTGATTCCTGGGATGCAAAGGTAGTTCAACATTCACAAGTCAAACGTGATATATCATATAAACAAAGGAAAGATGAGAACCATTCCATCCTCTCAATTGATGCAGAAAAACTATTTGGCAAAATACAACATCCTTTCCTGATAAAACTTCTCAAAATAGAGGGATAGACAGAACATATCTCATATCATAAAAGCCATCTATGAAAAGCCCATAGCAAATATCACTAGCAATGGGGAAAATCTGAAAACTTTCCCCTTAGGTCAGGAACATGAAAAGGATGCCCACTCTCACCACTGTGGTTCAGCATAGTACTAGAAATCCTAGCCTCAGCATTTGAAAAACAATAACAAATAAAAGGGATCCGAATTGGCAAAGAAGAAGTCATACTCTTTTTCTTTGCATATGACAATATGCTTTATGTGGAAAACCCAAAAGACTCGACCCAAATTACTTCAACTGATACAGCAATCAGCAATGTTTTAGGATTCAAAATCAATGCACAGAAATCAGTTGTTTTTCTATAAACTAAGAATGTGAATGGAAAAGAGAAGTTAGGGAGTTGACTCCATTTACCATAGCACCAAATATCATAAGATACATAGGAATAAATGTGACCAAAGATGTAAAAGATCTCTACTGTAGAAAGTACAAAACACTTATGAGGAAACTGAGGAAGACAGAAAGAGATGGAAAACCATTCCATGCTCACAAACTGGAAGAAAAAACATTGTGAAACTGTCTGTGCTGCCCAGAGCTACCTACACAATCAGCACAATCACTATCAAAATACTGTCAATATTTTTCACAGAGAAAAAAAAAATTCTGAAATTTGCATGGACCAAAAAAGACCCTGAATCACAATGCCTGACTTCAAGCTAATTTACACAACTGTGATCATCAAGACAGCATGGTAGTGACACAGAAACAGACCCATCACCCAGTGGAACAGAATTCAGACCCAGGGACTCCTGGGTGCCTCAGTTGGTTAAGCAGCTGCCTTTGGCTCAGGTCATGATCCCAGCATCCTGGGATCGAGTCCCACATCAGGCTCCTTGCTCAGCGGGGAGCCTGCTTCTCCCTCTGCCTCTGCCTGCCATTCTGTCTGCCTGTGCTCGCTCTCTCTCCCTCTCTCTCTGACAAATAAATAAAATCTTAAAAAAAAAAAAAAGAATACAGACCCAGACATGGACCTTCATGTCTATGATCAACTAATCTTCAATAAAGGAAAGAATATGCAATGGAATAAAGACAGTGTCTTCAATAAATGGTGCTGGAAAAATTGTACAGTCACATATAGAAGGATGACACTGGTCCATTCTCTTACACCATATGAAACAATAAATTCAAAATGGATGAAATACCTCAATGTGAGATTGGAATCCTTCAAAATCCTAGAGGAGAACCCAGGCAGCAGCCTCCTCGACCTCAGCCACAGCGACTTCTTGCAACACACATCTGTAAGGCAAGGGAAACAAAAGCAAAAGTGAACTACTGTTTCTCAAGATTAAAAAAAAAAAACAACCTTTGCACAGCACAGGAAACAATCAACACAACTAAAAGGCAATCCAAGGATTGGGAGAGGATATTTGTAAATGGCATAATTGATAAGGGGCTTATATCCAAGTTCTATAAAGAACATATCAAACTCAACCCCAGAAAACACATAATCCAATCAAGAAACACGCAGAAGACATGAACAGACACTTCTTCAAAGGAGACATAAAAATGGTAATAGGCACATGAAAAAATGCTTCACATCACTAGCCATCTGGGAAACTCAAATCAAAACCACAATGAGATACCACCTTACACCACAAAGAATGGCTAAAATTAACAAGACAGGAAACAAGTTTTGGAGAGGATATGGAGCAAGGAGAACCTCTTACACTGTTGTTTGGATTCAAGCTTGGGCAGCCAGTCTAGGAAACAGTTTGGAGGTTCCTCAAGACATTAAAAATGGACCTATCCCATGACACATCCACTGTACTACTTGCTGTTTTCCCCAAAGACACAGATGTAATGAGTAGGAAGGGCACATGTTCCCAACGTACACAACGGCAATGTCCACAACAGCCAAAATCCGGAAGGAGCCAAGATTTTTTTTAACAGAAGAACAGATAAAGACATGACCCATATAGAAAATGGAATATTACTTAGCCATCACAAAGGATGAATACCCAGTATTTACATCGTCAAAGATGGAAATGGAGGGGATTATGTTAGGTGAAATAAGTCAAGTAGAGAAAGGCAATTATCATAGGTTTCACGCATATCTGGAATGTAAGAAATAGCTCAGAGGACCATAAGGGAAGGGAGGGAAAACTGAATGTGAAGAAATCAGGGAGGGGGACAAATCGTGGGAGACTTTGGACTCCAGGAAATAGACTAAATGTTGCAGAGGGGATCAGTTAGGGCCTGGGGTGACTGGGAGTTCAGGAGGTTAGGATGTTAAGGAGGCAGCTGATGGGATGAGCACTGGGTGTTATAAACAGCTAGTGAATCATTGAACACTACATCTGATACTAATGATGTACTATATGCTGGCAATTGAGTGTTAAAAACACAACACAACACAACACAACAAAACAAAAAGCACATCTGAAATACCTTGTGAAAAGTCTTACCATACAGCTGGTATAAAACAGCCTTCATGATGAACAGCTCTTCTGGCTAGTACTTACAGAAATAACTGGGCAACGTGTATTGAGAGTAGGCTTAATCTGAAAACCAATTAATCTCAATTTGGCTATGCTTGGAAGTTAGGTAAGTAATTTAGTTGTTAGTATTTCTCATTTTAGTAGTTATAATTAAATAAGAACTCAGAAATAATCTTTCATTTGTACAAATCTCCCTATGTTTGTGAAAAGGAATGTCCCTAATTGGTAGAGACTGACACAGTAGAACCAGATAGAACCCAGAGGTCCTCAGCCCTGACAAGCAGATCAGATATGAAAGAGATTGGCATTGTGACAACGGTGACATCTGATAACTTCAAACTATATTTGGGGTGATGAATTTATTTATTATTAGTGGTGGTAAATTTAGAGAAAATTGTGATACATAACATAAATGTGTGAATGTTAGATTCTAACCCTATGTATTGTAAACCACACTAGCACTTTTTTTAAGTTTCAGAGATAGACTTTAGTGATGCATCAGTTGCATATAACACCTAGTGCTCATTCCATCACCTGCCTCCTTAATGCCCATCACACAGTTAACCCATCCTCCACCTCTAGCACCCCTCTGATGGTGCCCAGCATTAAGAGTCTCTTGTGTGTTGTCTCCCTCCCGGATTTCTTATTTTATTTTCCCCTCCCTCCCTGTATGTGCATCTGTTTTGTTTCTTATTTCCACATGTGAGTGGATCATCATTGTCTTTCTCTGAAAGCCTTATTTCACTTGGCATGATGCCCTCCAGTTCCATCCATGTGGTCACAGCCATTCATCTTTCCACAGGCACCTGGGTTCTTCCCATGCCTTAGCTATTATGGACATGTCTGCTGTGCACACTATGGTGCAGCTACCCCTTGGAATCTCTCAGTGTGCCTCCTTCGGTTAAACACCTACTAGTGCCATGGCTGGTTCATGGAGTACCCCTATCTTCCCACTCTTTGGGGAACCTCCACACTCTTCTTTCAGAGTGGCTGCCCCAGTAAACACATTCATGGCCAATCAGCTAGACCACCTCCCCACCCTGAGGATCCTTTGTTTTACAGAATCTTGGTGGGTTTTCATGCCTGACCATTTGGTCCACTTAATGTTCTCTTTCTGTGCTTGAAATTCTCCCACGTTCTAAGTCGCCAAAAAAGAACGAGCCCGGGAGCCCTCAGCCTCCACCCACACCCCAAAAGCAGCTAAGGCCCAGCCCAGGAGCTGTGTCATTTTGGGGCTTACAAGTAACAAGCCTGGATTCCCCCACATTTCCTGGTGGGGCTGCTCCAGGGTGCCCTGACATCCGAGTGGGAGGAACAGGGTGGTTCCCCAAAGGCCGAGGACATTTGGGAGGATGTGGTGCCACCTGGGAGTCACACTTGGGAAGCCCCGTGTGTTTGGGGCTGAGGACCCATGGTGGGCAGACCCTTCCTCTTCTCTCCTGTTCCCACCCAGTCCAGATGCAGCTCACCCCGGCACTCTGTGCTCAGAACCTGCTCTAAGGTGGAGCAGCTACCGGATCCTGGCTCCCTCAGGACCGGCAGGGAAAATCCTGCCAGAGCTTCAGGAAGGGCTAGCCCACAAGGGTTCTCAGATCCGAGGAACTGTGAGCGTCAGGTCACCTCCCCCACTTCTCGTTTCTCACCTGAGACAGGACAGCTGGGCTGGAGAGAAGACGCGGACAGGTTCTGTCCCAGAAAGGATCAGCAACTGAAACCACACAACATCTTGTGGGGCCAAGATGGCCACTGGTGGGGGAGGCAGGAGGCCAGAGGGAAAGCAGCTTGCTGACTGGCTGGTCCTGCTGTCTGGTGATTGGCCACAGGAGCGAGACAACAGCTGAGTGCCACTTGGACATTGGCCAGTAAGGGAGGGTTGGGGACAGCCATCTGGTAATTGGCCAGAGAATCAGGGACAGGGACAGACCATTGGTGATTGGTCAGGGAGTGTGGCGTGGGGACACCTGAATGGAGATTGGCCAGTAATAGATGAGCAGAGCCAGCCGACTTTTGATTGGCCAAGGAGTGATGGGCAGGGACAGCCAACTAGTGATTGGCCAGTGGGTGAAACACTGGGATAGATGCCTAGTGATTGGACATGGTGTGAAGTGCAGGGATTGATGTCTTTTCATTGGCCATTAAAACAAGGGCAGGGACAGCTGACTGGCAACTGACCAGGGAAAGAGGGTTGGGGACATCCTCCTGGTGATTGGCCAGTAAGAAAGGAGCTCTGACAGCTGACTGGTGATTGGCCAGAAAATGGGGCGGGAGGGATAGCCATCTTGTGATTGGCCAGTAAGACAGGTACACATACAGCCCACTTTTGATAGGCCAGGGAATGAAGGGCGGGGTTAGCCGACTGGTAATTGCCCAATGGATGAAGGGCTGGGACATCCGACTGGTGATTGGCCATGGGACCTGTCATGACTTAGGGGTCCTGGTGCAGGCATTTACAATTACCAGGTGCCCAGCATTCTATAGGGACAGTGCGGGTTCCATGTCGGTTCCTGTCCCCATGTACTGGCACCTGATGGTGCCCGCAGCAAGGACCAGCCCCCAACCTCCCTCAGACAGCCAAGCATGCCAGCCCACCTCCTTTCTCTAATCCATGGTTTGCACACCACACATCCTGTTCAGCAACGGGGAACTTGTGACCCACAAGGAGGGCCACAGACTCCTCTGTGCCTATGCAGATGCTCCACAAAGCAAAAGTCACTTTCCAACCCCACTGCCCATGCTCTGACACCCACATGCATCCTGGCTTTTCCTGGCTGTTCTCAAAGACCTCCTCTGCTTCTGGAACTCAGCATCTCTGCTTGGTCTAGGTGAGCTGGCAGGAAGCCTCAGGCAACATTCCCCATGCATACTACCTAATGTGGCATTCAAAAATGTGAGCCCTGAAGATGCAGACAGTGCACTGGCCTCAAAAACCTCCCAGTGCTTCCTGGAACCTCACCATGGGGGCAACACTTGCGTCCCTAGTAATACCGCCACTTCCAGACAGGGAAGAACTGACCCCATGGATCCTTCCACCCCAACACATTCACTGACTCTGTAAGACACATGGAAGGTCAGGACACAGAGGAGGAAGAACAACCCGAACCAGAAATGTGGGGCATCTGACCCAGACATGAGAAATTTGAGGTGATTACTCAGACACAAATCCCCCTCTCTAGTAGAGGGTCAAAATGTGGGATATCTGTAGAGGTAAAGGCTATTCCCTCTGATGGGGGCTTATTACCAAATGTCAGAGGATCATGACTGGATGCCAAGACCCAACTGGTGCTTGCAGCCATGTGGAGGGGATTATCGATGTTGGGTCACTGTGCCCAGGTGCTGGTGGTTCCATGGCCTTCAGGCCTCTATCCCAGGACTGACCTCAGACTGGTTTCACTGTAACATCACTGGAGGAGCATTTACCATTTTAGAAAATCTCTCCTATGTGAGCAAATGATGCCAAAGCTAAATACAAGAAGATCAGCAGCTAGAAGAGTTGTCCATGGAATCAAATCCACAGATAAAACTTGAAGAGAATTGGGTGGAAACCTCAAATTCATACAAACTTCTTTTAAACAAGGAAGAAGAGTAGTAAATAACCCTGCAAGAAAGAGTTTAAGCTAATGAATTGCTTTACAATGTTTGTGGAAAATCATCAAAGTTTAAAATAATTTCCTTTTGGGGGCACCTGAGTGGCTCAGTCAATTAAGTGGCTGCCTTAGGGTCAGATCCTTATATCAGGGTCCTGGTATCATGCCCTGGGTTGGGCTCCCTGCTCAGTGAAGAGCCTGCTTCTCCCTCGACCTCTGACTGCCACCTGCCTATTTGTGTTCTCTATCTCTCTTTCAAATAAATAAATGAAATCATTTAAAAATAAAATAAAAATTTAAAAATCTACTTTTTAATTTGATATACAAGAAGGACAATAATGGAAGACCTTGTCATAGAACTAGGGTTTTGAGTTGGACTTCCCTAATGGTTAGTGATGTGGAACAATTTTTTCATGTATCTGTTAGCCATGTGTATGTTTTCTTTGGAGAAGTGTCTGTTCATGACTTCTGCCCATTTTTTGACAGGATTATCATTAATTTTAGGGTGTTGAGTTTGAGCAGTTTTATATAGAACTTGGATACTGGTCCTTTGTCCATAATGCCATTTATAACCATCTTCTTCCATCCCGTGGGTTGCCTCTTAGTTTTGCTATTTCCTTTACTGTGCAGAAGTTTTTTGTCTTGATGAAGTCCCAAAAGTTCACTTTTGCTTTTGTTTCCCTTGCCTTTAGAGACGTTCCTTGAAAGAAATCACTGTGTCCAATGTCTCATGGGTGACTGCCTGGATCCTTCTCTAGAGTTTTTAAGATTTTTTGCATCACATTGAAGTATTTCATCCATTTTGAGTTTATCCTCAAAGTATGTATGAGTGTATGGTATAAGAGAATGGTCCAGTGTCATCCCTCTGCATATGACTTTCCAATTTGCCCAGCACCATTTATCGAAGAGACTGTCTTTTTTTTCCCATTGGATATTTTTTCCTGCTTTGCCAAAAATTAGTTAACCATAGAGATGAGGGTCCACTTCTGGGGTCTCTGTTCTGTTCCATTAAGCTATGGGCCTGTTTTTGTGCCAATACCATACTATCTTGGTGATTAAAAGTCTTTAATATACCTTGAAGTTAGGCATTGTAATGCTCCCAGCTTTGGCTTTCTTTTTCAACAATCCCCTGTCAATTCAGGTTCTTTTCTGCTTCCACACAATTTTTGGATTGTTTTAGCTCTCTGAAAAATGGTGATGATATTTTGATAGGGATTGTGATGGTTGTGTAGGTTGCTCTGGACAGCATAGACATTTTCACAATGTTTATTCTTCCAATCCATGAGCAAGTAATGTTTTTTCCATCTCTTTGTGTCTTCTTCAATTTCCTTCATAAGTATTCTGTGGTTTAAACAGTGGAGACTCTTTACCTCCTTGGTTAGGCATATTCCTAGGTATCATATGGTATTTGGTGCTATTTTAAATGGAATGAACTACTTAATTTCACTTTCTCCAGTCACATTGTTGGTGTATAGAAAAGCAACTGATTTTTGTGCATTGATTTTGTAAGCTGATGCACTGCTGAATTGTTGTGTGAGTTCCAGTAATTTAGGGGTGGAGTCTTTTGTGTTTTCCACATAAAGCATATTGTCATGTGCAAAGAGAGACAGTTTGGCTTCTTCTTTGGTATTGTTGTCTGAATGCTGAGGCTAGGACTTCTAGTGAACAAAACTAGTGAGAGTGGCCATCCCTGTCATTTTCCTGACCTTAATGAGAAATCTCTCAGTGTTTCCCCTTTGAGAATATTTGTTGTGAGCTTTTCATAGATGGCTTTTATGATATGAGATATGCTCCCTCTATCACTATATTTTATTTTTTTTACTTTTAATTGTTTTTCAGTGTTCCAGAGTTCATTGTGTATGCATGACCCCCAGTGCTCCATGTAAAATGTGCTCTCCACCATACCCACCACCAGGCTCACCCAACCTCCCAACCCCTCCCCTCAAAAGCCCTCAGTTAATTCCTCAGAGTCCACACTTTCTCATGGTTCATCTCTCCTTCCATTTTCCCCCAACTCCCTTCTCTCCATCTCCCCATGTCCTCCATGTTATTCCGTATGCTCCACAAATAAGCAAAAACATATGACAATTGACTCTCTCTGCTTGACTTATTTCACTCAGCATAATCTGTTCCATCTCCGTCCATGTTGATACAAAAGTTGGATATTCACCCTTTCAGATGGAGTCATATACTCCATAGTATATACGGACCATATCTTCTTTATCCATTTGTCATTGAAGGGCATCTTGGTTCTTTCCACAGTTTGGAGACTGTGGCCATTGATGGTATGAACATTGGTGTATAGATGACCGTTCTTTTCACTACATCTGTATCTTTGGGATAAATACCCAGTAGTGCAATTGCAGGGTCATAGGGAAGTTCTATTTTTAAATTTTGAGGAGTTTTAATCAACCACTAGATCCTATTGGCTAGGATCTTGCAGTATAATTTGGCATTAGAATTCATCAGAGTTATTGGTCTGTAGTTCTTTTTGATGGGTCTTTGTCTGCTTTTGGGATCAAGATAATTTGGGCCTCATAAACTGAGTTGAATTCTTTCCCCCCATTTTGATTTTTTGGAAAAAAACTCCAGGAGAATAGGTATGAGTTATTCTTTAAATGTTTGGTAAAATTCCCCTGGGAAGCTATCTGGCCCTGGACTTGTTTTGGGGGGGAAGCTTTTGATCACTGCTTCAATTTCCTTGCTGGTTATGGGTCTGTTGAGATTGTCTCTTTCTTCTTATTTCAGATTTAGTAGTTTATATGTTTATAGGATTGCATCCATTTTTTTTTCCAGATGGCCGAATTTGTTGGCATATAGTTACTGATAATATGTTCTAACAATTTTCTGTTTCTTTTGCATTGGTCATGATCTCTCCCCTTTCCTTCCTGATTTTCTTACTTTAGGTCCGTTTTCTTTTCTTTTGGCTACATCTGTCCAGAGGTTTATCGATCTTTTAATTCATTCAGAGGACCAGCTTCTACTTTTGGTGATCTGCTCTGCTGTTCTTCTAGTGACTATTTCATTGATTTCTGCTCTAATCTTTACTTTTTCTCTTATACTGCTTGGTTTCAGCTCCACTTGCTGTTCTTTCACTAGGTCTTTTAGGTGTAAGATTAGCTTGTGCATTTGGGATTTTTCTAACTGTTTGAGAGAGTCTTGGATGACTACGTAATTCCCTGTAAGAACCACCTTTTCTGTATCCCATAGGTTTTGAAATGATGCGTTTTCATTTTCATTAGTTTCAATGATTTTCTTAAGTTATTTTTTAGTTTCCTGGTTTTCCTGGTTGACCCAATCCTGGTTGACCCATCATGCTTCAGCAGGATGCTCCTTAACCTATAAGTGTTTGAATTCCTTCCAAAATTCCTCTTCTGGTTGGGTTCCAGTCTCAAAGCATTATTGTCTGAATGAATGCAGGGGAAAATCTCAAACTTTTGGTATTGCTGAGGAACTGATTTGTGCCACAGCATTCGATCTATTTTGGATAAAGTTCCACATGTAATTCAGAAGAATGGGTATTTTTTTGTTTTAGGAATAAATATTCTCTTTATATCTTTGAAGTCCATCTGTTCCAGGGTGTCCTTCAAATCTCTTGTTTCTTTCTGATCTATCTTCTGCTTGGGTGCTCTGTCCATTGCTTTGAGTGAAGTGTTGATTTTCCTAGTATAAATGTATGATCACAATTATGTTTCTTTATTAATTAGCTGCTGCCATTTTGGGGGCATAAATATTTAAAATTGTAAGACCTTCCTGTTGGATAGACCATTTAAGTATGATATATTTTCGCCTTCCATCTCTTATTACAGTATTTGGTTTAAAATCTAATATGTATGATATAAAGATTGGTATTTCACCTTTCTTTTGCGATCCATTAGTGTGGTAAATGGTTCTTCATCCCCATACTTTGAGTCTAGAGGTATATTTTGGTCCAAAATGAGCCTCCTGTAGACAACATATGGATGGGCCCTATGTGATAGGTCTTATCTTATGTGATATCCTCTGTCTTTTGCTTGGAGCATTGGGCCCATTTTCATTCAAAGTAATTATTGAAAGGTATGAATTTGCTGCCATTGTATTGCCTGCAAAGTACCTATTTCTGTAGATTGTCTCCGTTACATTCTGGTGTATTTTACTCTTGGGGTCTCATTGATTAAAGAATCTCTCTTAAGATTTCTTGCAGGGATGACTTGGTAATAATGTATTATTCAGTTTCTGTCTGTCCTAGAAACTCTTTATCTCTCCTTCCATGCTGAAAGACAACTGACTGAATAGAGCAGTCCTGACTGTATGTTCTTCTCATTTAGTATCCTGGATACATCTTGCCAGGCTTTTTAGTCTGCCAGATTTCTGTGGACAGGTCTGGTGTTATTCGGATGTTCCTCCCTCCATGAGTAAAGACTCTCCTTACCACAGCTGCTCTCAGGAGAGCTTCCTCAGCTCTGAGATTTGCAAATTTCACTATTATATGTCGGGGTGTTGAAAATATTATAACTGGAAAATTTTCCTTCCAAAACAGAAGAAAGACTCCAACACATTTTCTGTTACATAAATATAGTGAAAGCTTAGTTATTACTAGACCTGTCTTACAGGAATGGTCAAGGGACACCTTCAGGTTGAAATAAAATAATGTTGTAATATGGATTTGTATCCTTAATTTTAATTCCCTAAAGAAATTAGAAGACACATGTATGAGAATATTATTGGTCTGTACATGAAATGTAAACAGTTAATTCATGAAATTAATATCTAAAATGAGGAAGAATTATGTATACTCATAGATTTTATATATGATTAAATAAAGGAAAAACAGATGAATAAAGGAGAAGGGTAAAAAAGAGAGAGATGGAGGCAAATCATGTGCGTCTTTAACTATAGGGGCGCCTGGGTGGCTCAGTGGGTTAAGCCTCTGCCTTCCGCTTGGGTCATGATCTCAGGGTCCTGGGATCAAGTCTCATATTTTCTTTGCTCAGCAGGGATCCTGCTTCCCCCTTCTCTCTCTGCCTGCATCTCTGCCTACTTGTGATCTCTGTCTATCAAATAAATAAATAAAAACTTTAGAAAAAAAGAGTCTCTTAACTATAGTTAACAAACTGAGGGCTGATGGAGAACAGTGAGTGGGGAATGGGCTAAATGGATAATAGGAATTAAGGAGGACACTTGTGATGAGCACTAGATGTTATATATGAAATGAATCACTAAATTCCACTCCTAAAACCAATATTACCCTATATACTAATTAACTAGAATTTAAATAAATACTTGGATCATATCAAAAAGTTAAGTAACAATTCAAATTAAATTTTAAATCTTAATATATAATATGTAATCCCCATTATAACCTTAAAGAAATCTCTTTATATACAAAAGGAAATGAAAGGGAATTTGAGAATGCCACTACAAAGTAAATCAATTACATACACACACACAAATCAGTGGTGGGGTAATAAAGAAACAAACTATAAGACATACAGAAAACCAAATGGCAAAATGGCAAAATATATATGTATTTCATCGGAAATTACTGTAAATATAAGTGGATTAAGTACCCCAGTTCTGCCATACATTGTCAGAATGGATATATATACTCTGTATAAGACATTCAATTTATATTTATAAGGCTCAATAACATGCAAAATGAAAGGTTGTGAAAAAATACATAATCCATGCAAAGCATATACAGAAAAATATGGAGTTAAATCAGTATCAGACAAAGTGAACTTAAGTCAGAACTTCTTAAGAGATAACAGACTTTATGTATTAGTTATAGTTTGAATTTGTTTTTTTTTAAAGATTTTATTTATTTGATACAGAGGATAAGTAGTCAGAGAGGTAGGCAGGGAAAAAGGAGGAAGCAGGCTCCCCACTGAGCAGAGAGCCCAATGCGGAGCTCCCTCCCAGGACCTTTGGATCATGAACTGAGCCAAAAGCAGAGGTTTTAACCCACTGAACAACACAGGCGCCCATTATAGTTGAATTTGAACTAAGAATATATAACAATTATAAGCATATATGCACCAAATATCAAATTCCCAATATATGGAAAGCAAATATTGGAATAACTGAATGGAAATCTAGTTGGAGACTATTTTGCAATAATAGTTGGAAACTTCAGTATTGCTCTTTCAATAATGGATTGAACAGCCAGACAGTAGTTACATTAAAAAAGGAGGTGTGTCTTTTAGAATATTATAGACTAATCAGCCTTAACAGATATATACAAAACACTTCCCTAAACAATATCTGAATATGCAATTTTCTTAATATATATGGACCAGTCTCCAAGATTGAACATATGTTAGGCCAGGAGACAAGTTATAATAAACATTAAAATATGGAAACATATAAAATATCTTTCTGATAATAACATAATGAAGCTTAGCAAAGAATAACAGAAGAAAAACTAGAACTCAATTATATGTATATTAAACAACACACTATTAAAAAATAAGAGACTTAAGGAATCACAATGGATATTTAAAGAAACAACTTGAAGCATATGAAAGCACAAATAAAGATACGGAAACATTTGAAGTTCAGATAAAACACTGTGAAGTAAGAATTAATTGCAGTAAACATTTAAATTAAAAAAGAAATTTCTCAAATCAACAATAAATGTTATAACTTGATCAACTAGTAAAGAATAAAATTAAAATCTAAAGCTAATGAAAGGGAAGCAATAATAAAGATCAGAGCAGAGATAACTAAAAATAGTATAGAAAAAGCATCAAAGAAATACATCAAAACTAAAGCAGGATTCTTTGAAAATTAACAAAACTTTAGCTATATTAACCAAGAAAAAATAAAGAATGAAACCTCAAAATATCAATATTAGCAGTGAGAGTGGGTACATTATTGTAAGTTTTATAGGTAAAAATTATGAATGCAATATTAATAAACAGACATTAACATGTTGGATAACTAAGAACAAATGGACAAATTCTAGAAACAACATACTACCAAGACTGAGTCATGAAGAAATATAAAATTTGAGTTCATCTATAACTAATAAGGAGATTGAATACATAATTAAAAACATTCAACTAGAATGTCCTTGAGCCAAATGACTTCACTGGTTAATTTTTTCCAAGTGTACAAAAACAAATTAAAAAAAAATTGACTTTGGAGCGCCAGGGTGGCTAAGTCAGTTAAACTTCTGCCTTAGGCTTAGGTGATGATCCCAGAATCCTGATAGTAAGCCCTGCATCTGGCTGCATAATGAGTGGGGTGCCAGCTTATCCCTCTGCTTGCTCCCTTTGCTTGTGCTTCCTGTCAAATAAATCAATACAATGATTCTTTTTAAAGTTACTTAAGAATACACGAAAATAAAAAATACAGTAAAGTTTCTTTGCCTGCCACCAACTCTCCAGTACAATAATATTTACATCTGTGATAGCAAGTGGGATACTTTGTGAAAATCGGTGAGTGTTTTGCAACATTTTAGAAACAATGTTCCTGAGAAATCCAAGGATGACATGTGTATGGATAAAAATGTATGATAGTACCTATGCTGATTTTAGTGGCAATGGTGATGATGGTAAAAAATGTCACAGCTACATCTGTATCTTTGGGGTAAATACCCAGTAGTGCAATTGCAGGGTCATAGGGAAGTTCTATTTTTAATTTCTTGAGGAATCTCCACACTGTTCTCCAAAGTGGCTGCTTCCCTATGACCCTGCAATTGCACTACTGGGTATTTACCCCAAAGATACAGATGTAGTGAAAAGAAGGGCCATCTGTACCCCAATGTTTATAGCAACAATGGTCATGGTTGCCAAACTGTGGAAAGAACCAAAATGCCCTTCATTGGACGAATGGATAAGGAAGATGTCCATATACACTATGGAGTATTATGCCTCCATCAGAAAGTATGAATACCCAACTTTTGTAGCAACATGGATGAGACGGAAAGAGATTATGCTGAGTGAAATAAGTCAAGCAGAGAGAGTCAATTATCATATGGTTTCACTTATTTGTGGAGCATAACAATAACATGGAGGACATGGGGAGTTAGTAGAAGGGAGTTGGGGAAATTGGAAGGGGAGTGTGAACAATGAGAGCCTATGGACTCTGAAAAACAATCTGAAGGGTTTGAAGAGTTGAGGCGGTAGGAGGTTGGGGGAACCAGGTGGTGGGTATTAGAGAGGGCACAGATTGCATGGAGCACTGGGTGTGGTACAAAAACAATGAATACTGTTATGCTGAAAATAAATTTTAAAAAATGATTTAAAAAATGTCACAGCTACTGTGCATGGGTCACTCATGCCACTCAGATTTGACATTTCCAGTATAAATTTTGCCATTCAATCTTGTCTTTTTTTGTTTGTTCCTCATATTTATTTAGGTATAATTGAGAAAAAATTTATATATTTAAGGTGCACAGCATCATTTAAGATACCTTCACTTTACAATAATCACTACAATCAAAGTGCATATCCACCAATTCACTTAGCTTTTGTGTGTGTGTGTGTGTGTGTGTGTGTGTGTGTGAATACCACCAACTGGTGAGATCTACAGTAACAGAAAATTTCAAATATACAATGTTGTTGACTATATATAAATTGCTGTAAATAGATCTTATTCAACATATATTGTTCAACATATATCCTGGAAACTTAGTATTTGACCCACATCTTCCCATTTCTCCCTGCCTTTAGTCACTGAGAATTGCCATTCTACTCTTTACTTCTAAAGATTGACTATTAGATTTCATATACAATTGTAATTATCAATTGTTTGTCTTTCTGTGTCTGGCTTATTTCACTTCTCTCAATGGCCTCCAGGTTCATTCATGCTGCTGGTATTTCATTTTTCCATTCACTTGTCAATGCATATGTAAAATTAATTTCCATATTTTATCTATTGTGAGTCACACTGCAATAATAACTACAAGAGCAAAGTATAGCTTCAAATTTGATTTCATATCATTTTATTTCCTTCACGTATATATCCAGAAGGGGGATTGTCGGAATATAGGATAGTTTTACTTTTAATTTTTTGAAGAACTTCTATACTATTTTCCATCATTGCTGTACTAATTTATATTCCTATCAATAGTGCTCAAGTGTTGTGTTATGTCCACATTCTCTCCAACACACATTATTTTTTTTTCAATTATTGATAACAGCCATTTTAAGAAGTGTGAGATCATATGTCATGATTTTGATCTACTTTGCTTATGAGGTAAGGGCTAAAAGAGTGAATTCACTAATTCAAGTTTACATTTCTAGTAAGAAACTGTGAGCATGAGATTTAGCATTGGCTCCAAAAATCTGCAGCATGTTTTGCAATAAAGCAAAATAAACTTCACTCTAATCAGAATCCAAACTTAAGTATATACTGATAAATCAAATATCTCTTCATATATTTGTGTGTATGTCTGTCATATATATATATATATATATATATATATATATATATCCATATATGTTCATCAGGAAATAAAAAATGCTTTTGTACAGCAAAGGAAACAGTAAACAAAACTACATGGAAGTCTACAGAATGGGAGAAGATATTTGCAAATGATATATCTCATAAAGGGTTAGTATTCACAATCTATAAAGAACTTATAAAACTCAACATTCCCCCCAAAATAATATAGGTGAGAAATGGGCAGAGGACATGAATAAACATTTTTCCTAAGAAGACATCCAGATGTCTTAAGACCCACGAAAAGATACTCAACATCACTCATTAGCAGGGAAATATAAATGAATACTACAATGAGATACTATGTCACACCTGTCAGAATGGCAAAAACAAACAACATAATAAACAACAGATGTTGGCAAGGATGCAGAGAAAAAGGAACCATCTTACTCTGTTGGTGTGAATGCAAAGTGGTTTTCCACTCTGGAGAACATTACAAAGTTTCCTCAGAGAGTTGAAAATAGGACTACCCTGCAATGCAACAATTGCACTACTAGGTATTTACCCAGGGATACAAAAATGCAGATTCAAAGGTGTCCATGTACCCTGATATTTATAGCAGCATTATCAACAATAGCCAAATTATGGAGAAAGCCCCAATGTCATTCAACTGATGAATGTATAAGGAAGATATGGTGTATATGTCCACAATATAATGTTACTCAGCCATCAAAAAAATATATAACAAAATAAAACCATGCCAATTGCAACAATGTGGATGTAGTTAGAGTGCATTATGCTAAATGAAATAGAAAGACAAATACAAAGGATCTCATTCATAATTTGAATTTAAGATAGAAAGCAGATGAATATAGGGGTAGGGGTTTAAAAAAAGAGACTCTTTACTATAGAGAACGTACTGCAGGTTTCTGGAAAGGAGGTGGACAGGACAAGCGTATAATGGGTTATTAGGAAGGGCACTTGTTGGGATGAGCACTGAGTGTAAATATAAATGATGAATTAATAAATTCTACTCTTAAAACCAATATTATACTATATGTTAACTAACTAGAATTTCAATAAAAAATTGAGAAAGGAAAAAGAATTGCAGTGCTTCCTATCCATGAGCATGGAATACCTTCCCACTTCTTTGTGTTTTCTTCAATTTCATTCATCCGTGTTTTGTAGTTTTAAGAGTACAGGTATTTCACCCTGTCAGTTAAGGTTATTCCTGTTTATATCATGGTTTTTGGTGCCATTCTAAATAGTTGTGTGCTTTGCAAACTCTGCTCTTTTGTTTTGGCTGATCCATCCTTCAAACCAATCATCTCCAGAGGAACTCCTTGTCTGCTGTGGCCAGTTTTTGTTACTGGGCCTGAATGTGGTGAGGTGATTTGTTTTGTTTTGAAGAATTTTTTTTTTTTTTAATTTGACAGAGAGGGAGAGATCACCAGTAGACAGAGTAGCAGGCAGAGAGTGAGGGGGAAGCAGGCCCCCTGCTGAGCAGAGAGCCCGATGTGGGGTTCAATCCCAGACTCTGAGGTCATGACCTGAGCTGAGCTGATCGTGACCAGAGACTCAACCCACCGAGCCACCCAGGTACCCCTGAATGTGGTGAGTTTTAACTACGTGTGCTCTTGTCCACTTGTGAGATGAAAACTGACACCACTTCTTTAAAAACTGAGGACCTGAGGAGCTCTGTTGTAAAGAAACATGGTGTTGGCAGGGGCATGTGCTTGTTTTCTGCTTGAGGGGCAATAATGCTGGAACTGAGAAAAGCATGACAGAGATGGGCAGCACCCCAGAACACAAGGGTGTGGAGCTTGGTGTAAGAAAGTTTGGCAGCCTTTTTGGGGGCTGCACTGCTTCCTGCTGGTGCTCTGTGCTTATATGGGAGTGATGTCAGCCATCTCATTTGTTCCTGGAGAGGCATCTTTGTGAATGTTGCCTCTCAGTCTGTTTGTCCTAGGCTGCTTGCCTTCCTTCCTTTGAGGGGCAGTCCAGTGCTCTCAGGGCTCCATCCCGGCCAAGACCACTGACCTTTAAACTCCAGGCAATAAGTCTCCCTGGTTCAAAGAAATCAAGACATTCAGTCCATCTCATTTTGTAAGCCAGAGCCTTGGGGAAAATATTTCTATGAGTTATCCTGTGAGCTCTCTCTCACCTTTTTTTATGATCACAGGTCCTTCTCCTCCATTTCACCCTGGATCCACTTCTCCACCAAACAATGTCTGATGTTTCTTCTGTACTTTGAAACATGGAGTTTGTTTTCTCAGTCCTTGGATCTATTTCTGGGGTATTTATGATGAGTTTATAGTTATCATTTTGTTTCCCTGGGAAACTGTCATGTTATTTTTTTTTTACAGTTCTTTTCTAATCTTCTTTTGCTCTTTTCACAGTTTGCTGGCTTTCTTCAGTGAATTCATTTTCTTTTTTTTTGGCATATCAATTATTGTCTTTTTATATGTGATTTACCACTTCTTTTCTTCTGTAACTTGTTCAGCATATAACAGTCTATATGAAGGTGAGGTGATGCAGGTAAATACATTTTTACTTCCCTTCCACCTACAGTTTAGTTGTATGGAGTCATATTTTATATCCTTTAATTTTCTGAGACTGCAGACTGATATTTTGAAATACACTTATTTTTTCATGTTTTTGTGCTTTCTGCTTTTCTTACTTTTTAAAAAAAAATTTAAATTTCTTTTCAATGTAACAGTATTCATTGTTTTTGCACCACACCCATTGCTCCATGCAATATGTGCCCTCCCTAATACCCACCTCCTGGCTCCCCCAACCTCCACTGCACCCCTGCCCCTTCAAAACCCTCAGGTTGTTTTTTAGAGTCCATAGTCTCTCATGGTTCACCTCCCCCTTCCAATTATCCTCAACTCCATTCTCCTCTCCATCTCCCCACGTCCTCCATGTTATTTGCTATGCTCCGCAAATAAGTGAAACTATATGATAACGGACTCTCTCTCCTTGACTTATTTCACTCAGCATAATCTCTTCCAGTCCCATCCATGTTGCTACAAAAGTTGGGTATTCATCCTTTTTGATGGAGGCATAATACTCCATAGTGTATATGGACCACATCTTCCTTATCCCTTCGTCTTGAAGGGCATCTTCATTCTTTCCACAGTTTGGCGACCGTGGCCATTGCTGCTATAAACATTGGGGTACAGAAGGCCCTTCTTTTCACTACATCTGTATCTTTGGGGAAAATACCCAGTAGTGCAACTGCAGGGTCATATGGTAGCTCTATTTTTAGAATCTAGAAGTTTATTTTGCTTTCCAGGAATGCATCCATTTCATCTAGGTTGCTTAGCTTATCGGCATATAACTGTTGATAATAACTTCTGATGATTGTTTCTACTTCCTTGGTGTTAGTTGTGATGTCTCCCTTTCTATTCATAATTTTATTAATTTGGGCTTTCTCTCTTTTCTTTTGGATTAATGTGGTGAATGGTTTATCGATTTTATTGATTCTTTCAAAAAACCAGCTTCTAGTTTAATTGATACGTTCTACTGTATCTCTGGTTTATGCCTCATTGATCTCAGCTCTAATCTTGATTATTTCCCTTTTTATGTGTGGAGATGGTTTGATTTGTTGTTGCTTCTCCAGTTCTTTAAGGTGTAGAGATAGCTGGTGTGTTCTGGATTTCTCAATTTTTTTGAGGGAGGCTTGGATGGCTATGTATTTCCTCCTTAGGACCGCCTTTGCTGTATCCCATAGGTTTTGGACTGAAGTGTCTTCATTCTCATTGTTATCCATGAATTGTTTCAGTTCTTCTTTGATCTCCTGGTTGATCCAAGCATTCTTAAGCAAGGTGGTCTTTAGCTTCCAGGTGTTTGTGTTCCTTCCGAACTTTTCCTTGTGATTGAGCTCTAGTTTCAAAGCATTGTGATCTGAGAATATGCAGGGAATAATCTCAGTCTTTTGGTTTCGGTTGAGTCCTGATTTGTGACCCAGTATGTGGTCTATTCTGGAGAAGGTTCCATGTGCACTTGAGAAGAATGAGTAATCTGTTGTTTTAGGGTGAAATGTTCTTATATATCTATGAGGTCCATCTGTTCTAATGTATCATTCAATTCTCTTTTTTTTCCTTATTGATTTTCTGCTTCGATGATCTGTCTATTTCTGAGAGAGGCGTGTTAAGATCTCCTACTATTAATGTATTCATATCAATATGACTCTTTATCTTGATTAACAGTTTTCTTATGTAATTAGCTGCTCCAATATTGGGGGCATAGATATTTACAATTGTTAGATCTTGGTGGATAGTCCCTTTAAGAATGATGTAGTGTCCTTCTGTATCTCTTACTACAGTCTTTAGTTTAAAATCTAATTTATCTGATATGAGAATTGCTACCCCGGCCTTCTTTTGAGGCCTATTGGCATGAAAGATGCTTCTCCATCCCTACACTTTCAGTCTGGGTGTATCTTTAGATTCAAAATGGGTCTCTTGGAGACTACATATGGATGGGCCCTGTCGTTTTATCCAATCTGCAGTCCTGTGCCATTTTATGGGCACATTTAGGCCATTCACATTGAGAGTGATTATTGATTGATACGTTTTTATTGACATCGTGTTACCTTTGAAGTCTTTCTTTCTGTAGATTGTCTCTATATTTCTGTTCAATGGTATTCTTAGGATTTTTCCTCTTTTATAGAACCACCCCTTAATATTTCCTGCAGTGTCGGCTTGGTGGTCGCATAGTCTTTGAAGCCTTGCCAGTCTTGGAAACTCTTTATCTCTCCATCCATTTTGAATGTCAGCCTTTGCCGCGGACTGTCAGTGGTGAGTCTGCGGGGGGATCCTTGGATAAGCAGGTATGGGGTGGATTCGGCGCGACAGACAGAGAGGCACACTCAAGGCATCTATCAGCTGCTGCGATTTATTGCGGTGAGTACCAGTTTTTATATGCATTGTATATGGAACATTGGTACAGGATCAAATATGATGTGTATCTTACTCAGAATAGCCTAACATTTGGTTACGTATTAGCTTAAAGTTAGCCTAAACAATAGCCATTCAACAGAACTGCGTAATGACCTTTTAGCCTGAGGTTATACTTGCTAGACATGCGGTTCTGACTAGTTTCCTATTGTCTATTTAGTCCCTTCAGTGGGTGCGCCGAACCTTGCTAACAGATATTGCTTAATTGTATCTTTGTTCCATTTTTCCCATTGTATATGATATTTATAATCTTGGTCAACTGGTCCTACAGCAAGGTATTGATACATCCACCAACGCAATTGCCACCTTTCTTCGTCACTTAACACACACCATGGGGGTCGACTTCTCCTGAGTTGCTCCCATCTATTTAGGGAACTATATTTTACTTTCCTTCCCTTATGAGTAACCCACCGCGTGAGGCTTGAATCATATATTCCTGTGTAAGGAAGTAGTGCATCAGTGGGTTGCAATTTATAAGGACCTTTATACGTGCCAGGCGTCCACCATTTTCCCTCAATCTTTACTTGCAATGTGTGATTTCCCCGACGTACTTTTAATCCTAAATGTTTATAATAATCTTCATCCTTATCGTGTTTACTTTTAGTCTCACTTTGTGTGATCTCTTATTCCTATTTCTTGTAAGTCTTCCTAGTTCTAACTTTTGTAAGGCGTCTAAAATTTCCCCAAAAGACCTCGAAGAATTCTTAAGCATAATGATAAAAGCTTGACCTAGATCAGAGTCTTTATTTGTAACAGTTCTGTTGTTTGAGAGCGATTGCCAATAAGCCAATAAGCCTAAAGCAATGGTGATAAGAAGCACCCAGGTGCTGAATGCGGCCCAGCAGGTCCCCAGGAGTGGAACACAGCTTCTTGGGAGCTTCTGCGACCCAATACCAGAGGGCTTAGCCACTTCAGGCACGTACCCTTGGACTAGCAGCCATTGAAGCGATTTGCTTGCCATGCTGCACAGTCGCTAGTGCGGGTGCGGCAAGCCTTGATGGATAAAGTATTCTTGGCTGCATGTTCTTCTCATTTAGTGCCCTGAATATATCTTGCCAGCCCTTTCTGACTTGCTAGGTCTCTGTGGACAGGTCTGATGTTATTCTGATGGGCTTTCCTCTGTAAGTTAGGAGCCTCTTTGTCCTAGCGGCTTTCAAGAGATTATATCTACAATTATGATTCCTCAGTTTGACTATCAGATGCTTTGATATTTTATTTGGAATCTATAATCTTGGGTGGAGACAGTGCGGCCTCTAGTACATGAACGCTGGTTCCATTCATGAGATTGGGAAAATTTTCATGAAGAACTTGTTCCACTATATCTTCTAGACTTCTTTCTTTCTCTTCCCCTTCAGGGATTCCAATAATTCTGACGTTGGAATGTTTCATGGCATCATTTATTTCCCTGATTCTGTTTCCATGGCTTCTAAGCTGTTTGTTCGAGGCTTCCTCCTTATCATTTCTCTCTATCTGTTTGTCCTCCAGATCACTAATTCTATCTTCTGTCTCAGTTACCCTAGTTTTGAGAGAATTTAGATTATATTGGAACTCATTGAGAGTATTGTGAACCTCATCCCTGGTAGTTTTCAGCTCTGCCCTAACATTGTGAACATCATCTATTGTTGCTTTCAGTTTCGCCCTAATCAATTCCATTTGGTCATCCATGGCTTTCTCCAACCTAGCTATTGCCTGGATAAATGTTAGCCTGAATTCTCTTTCTGACATATTGTCTATGTTGATAGCCATTAGCTCTGTTGCAGGAGGTCTATCCTCTCTATTTTTCTTCTGTTGGTCATTCCTCCTCCTAGTCATTTTGGTGAGAGTTGACTGAACAGTTGTAGCTTGATGTATCGACCGTGGTGCAGTCAATGTGCACCCTGGAATGCTTCTGAGCAATTTGGATTCCCCACCCAAACGAGAGAAAAAAGAAAAGAAAGAGAAAAGAGAGAGAGAGAGACAGGAAAGAAAGGAAAGATAAAAGTGAAGGTTCAGCCCAAATGGGCCCCAAGGTAAGATTTATGAAGTATACAAACAAAAACAGACAGACAAAAAGACTGATAAAAGTATATGACAAGAGAAAAAAAATATATATATAATATATATATATATTATATATATATATATAAGCAAATAACAGAAGAACCTTGTGAAGAAGAACCCCAAGTGTAAGATTTATATACTATCAAGACAAACACAAAAACACAGAAACACTGGTGGAAGAAAAAGATGGGAGAGTGTTTATAAATTCTCAGTGAGGGCAAGGAAGGTTGTTTTGATTCTTCCTGGATGTATCTTGATATCTTTGTTAAAGGACTCAACTTTCCTAAGATAAAGGGGGATTAAAAATTGGTTTACCTATAGGGGGTAGTATTGATTGCGGAAAGGGGATTACTTTGATGTTTAACTCTATATGAATATTAGAAAATAAAAATAAAAAAGGAATAAATTAGACTAAACTAAAGTAAATTAAAAAAAGAAATTAAAAAAATAGAAATGCAAAGAAAAACACAGGTGTATGTATCAAAAAGTTCAGGTTAGAAGGGTATTATGGAATTTGATGTACTGGACAGCACACAGTGATGGTAAATACGTTAAAAAATTATCTATTTAAAAAATGTGCCAGTATAGTGGGAATAAATTAAAATAAAAGTTGTCCTATAAAGTGGTGGTGGTGGTTCTCTTGTAGTCTTTTTTTTTTTTTCTTTCCTCATTGGTTTTCTGGGGAGGGGCCTGCCACCTGGGTTTTCAGTCAATGATGTTCCCTGAGTTAATTCCTCCCGCCCCTCTCAAGAGGGTAGGCTCTGAGGAAACCATTTGTTTCAGGCTTTTGTTCTCTGGAGGTTTTTATTTTTGTTCACTTTTTTTTCTCTCTCTCCTTGACCGCTTTTGATGGTTTTTGTAGGTTTAGAGGAAAGCAAACTGCACCCTAACCTCCCTCTCAGAGAGAAGCCTCAGTCTGCTCTTCTGTGGGTGTTGCAGAGCCCATATAAATTCCCTCTTGGCTGCTGGCAGAGCAAGTTCTGAGTTGTGGTCCCTGGGGATGCAGGATCTTCTGCTTCTACCCAAAACCATGGCAGCAGTGGCTCTCTGGGCAGCTCCAGACTGCCAGAGAGGTTCCAAGCAGCGATCACACACTGAGATTTTCCCTCTGGCCAGGGCTGGGAGTGCCTGGTCTTTCTTGGTCTAAGAGCGTCAGGTTTGCACGCACCTCTCTCAGGGGAGGCTGTGGGTCACACGCATGTCTCAGGCTCTGAGAGTGGGGTGCAGGTCCGAAAGCACCAGGCTGGGCTTTTGCGCACCTCTCTCAGTGGAGAGTTCAGGGCGCAGGTCTCAGGCTCTGAAACAATGGCGCGGGTCTATGAGTGCCTGGTGGGCCTTTGTGCAAGTCTCTCAGGGGAGGTTAAAGGGTACACGTGTCTTAGGCTCTGTAGCAGGGCTCGGCATTCTACCATCTGGTGTGGCTCCCAGCTGCTCACAGGAGCCAGACCCCACACAATCTCGAGGGCAGCTGGTGGCTCAGGGACCAAGACCTGGCTTCTCCGCAGCACTCTCTCTGGCTCAGGGCCAGGGGAGGCTGTCCTGGATGTGGGGACTTAAGCCCCTGTCCCTAGTCGCCCTGATTCCCACAATTTCCCCCCTGAGATCCTTTGCTCTTTTGGAGTGCTTTCAACCAGTCTCCAAGTTAATGCTGGTCCCCAGATGCAAGGCGCTCTCGTATTAGGGGTATTACTTTCCAATTGGTCGCCTCTGGTGGCTCCCTCCCCCTTTTGTTTATCTTCCAATATCAGTCTGAACTTCCCACTCTGCTTTACCTGCCCACTGGTGTCTTCTGCCCCTGTAGAGATCCAGATGTGTATAATTCTGATCTCAGGCTGATTTTGTGGGTGATTGGAGTTCTTTGGTAGGTAATCAGCTCACTTTAGGGTACAGGTAGAAAAGGCGCCTCCTCCTACTTCCCCTGCCAGTCTTGTCTCAGCCGGCATCTAGTTTCTTTTAAACGAACAGTCCAAAACACGTACTGAGTCCAGTTTTTTGTATTCTTTTGTTGTTTGTTTTGGTTTCCATTTTTTGTTACTCTTGTTTTTTCTGCTCTCACTGTTTGTCATGGCTGCTTTTGCTTTCATAATTATTTTCTGGGTGAAATGAGGAGATGGAGAAATTCACCCCCAAAAGAATGACCAGGAGGCAGTCCTCACTCACAGGGATTGAATCAATATGGATATAGTAAGATCTCTGCACTAGAATTAAAACCAATGATTATAAAGACAGTAACTGGGCTTGAACAAGCATAGAAGGCCCTAGAGAAACCCTTCACTGTAGACAGAAAAGAACTAGTATCTATTCATGTCCCCTTTAACAATGCTATTACTGAGATGTAGTTCAGTGGAGGACTATACAAAGGGCATGACTGAGGGAGAAGTATGAATCAGTGATTATAGAATATAAAAGGATGGAAAATAAAATGCTGAAAAAATGAGAGAAGCAAAGCTATTGGATCACGAAGGGAGAATTCGAGTGCTTGGGAATTCCATAAGCTGAAAAGATATCATTATTAGAGGGGTCCCAGGAGCTGAGGATCAGGAGAAAAGGGCAGAAGGTTTATTTGAACAAATTATAGCTAGTTGAGAAACTCCCCAATCTGGGGAAGGATACTGGCATTCAAGTCCAGGAGGCACAGAGAATACCCCTCAAAATCAGTAAAAATATGTCAACATATAAAAATATAATCCTGAAGTTTGAAATTCAAAGACAACTAGAAAATCCTGCAAGAAACTTAGGACAAGAGTTCCTTCACCTCCAAGGGTAGGCACATGAGGCTGGCAGCAGACCTGTCCACAGAGACTTACCAGGCCAGAAAGGATGGGTAGGATATAGTCGATGTGCTAAATGGGGAAAAAGAATATGCAGCCACAAATAGTGTATACCACAAGGATATCATTCAGAATGAAGGTAGAGTTAGAGAGTTTCTAGGACAAACAAAAATGAAAGGAATTTCTGAACAATAAACCCTCACTGCAAGAAACTTTAAAGGAGATCCTTTGAGTAGAGAGAGAGGGAGCCATATTAAAAAAAAAGAGAGAGAACACAGATGAGGTTCAGAAACAGTGACAGTACACATTCTAAATGGCACTAAGTTTATATCTTTCAATAATTACCCAGAATGTAAATAGAAAAAATGCACCTACCAAAATACATACAGTATCAGAATGGAGTGAAACAAACCAAAACAAAACAAGAAGACCCATTGAGGGATGCCTAGGTGGCTCCGGAGGTTAAACCCTCTGCCTTCAGCTCAGGACATAATCCCTAGGTCCTGGATAGAGCCACAGGTTGGGCTCCCTTTCTGGCAGGGGGCCTGTTTTCCCCTGACTCTCTCTCTGCCTGCCTCTCTGCCTACTTATGATCTATGTCTGGCAAATAAATAGATAAAGCTTTAAAAAAAAAAAAGAAGAAGACACATTGATGTGGTCTGTACAAGAGACTCATTTTAGACAAAAGACACTTCCAGATTCAACATGAGGGTTGGAGAACTATTTATAATGGTAGTGGTCATCAAAAGACCACTGGAGTAGTCACCTGTAGATATAGAGACTGTAAACCCAAAACTGTAGTGAGAGGTAAAGGAAGACCCTATATCATAATAAAGGTGTCTATGAAATAAGAAGATGTTTCAATTACAATTGCTGATGCCCCTATCTTGAGAGTAGACAAAAATATAAACTGATTAATAACTAAATTAAAGACACACATTGATATTAATACAAGAATAGTGCAGTACTTTAACACCCCACTCACAGCAATGGACATGTTGTCTAAGCAGATCACCAAGGGAAAAAGGGCTTTAAATGATACATTAGAACAGATGAACTTCAAAGAGATATTCAGAGCATTTCACCATAAAGCAAAGGAGTATACCTCCTTCTCGAGTGCACAAGAAATGTTCTCCAGAATAGATCATGTACCAAGTCAAAAATCAGTTCTCCTCTGTTTCACAAAGATTGAGATCATACCCATGCATTTTTCAGACCACATGGCATAGATAACTGAAGTCAACCAAAAAGAAACATGTAGAAGGGCCACAAATACATGGAAGCCAAAGAACACCTTACTAAAGAATGAATGGGACTACCAGGAAATTAAGACTATTTGAAATACTTGGAAAGAAATGAAAAGGAAAACCATGACAGTGCAAAGGCTTTTGGGTGCAGCAAAGTCTGTCCTAAGAGGGAAGTATACAGCAGTACAGGCCTTCTTTTAGAAACAAAACAAGTCTGAAATACACAATGTCACATATAGAAGCAGGAAAAATGATGGCAAAGAAAGCCAAAATCCAGCAGGTGGAGTGAAATAATAAAGATTAAAGCACTACACAATATACAGAAGTTAAAAAAAATATATATCACTGAAACAAAGAGCTGGTTCTTTGAAAGAACTAACAAGATCGAGAAACCGCTAGTCAGACTTATCAAAATAGAGAAAGCACACAAAATAAGGAATGGAAGAGAAGAGGTCACAACCAACCCCAAAGAAATAGAAACAATTGTAAGAGAATATGATGACCAATTTTGTGCCAACAAACCTTCCAAAGTCCTTCTAAAGAGGCCAGCATAACCTGGATCCCCAAAGCAGATGAATACTCCACCAGAAAGGAGCATTATAGGCCAATATCCCTGATGAATATGGGTGTATATCTTCTCACAAAATACTAGCAAAGATGATCCAAGAGTATATTAGAAGGATTATTCAACAGGACCAAGAGGAATCAATTCCTGGTCTGCAGAAATGCTTCAATATCTGCAATCTGATCCACGTGATACACCACATTAATATAAGAAAGAACAAGAACCATATGATCCTCTCCATAGATGCTGAAATGGCACATGGAAAAAACACAGCATCTTTCTTCAAAAGACCCCACCGTGTGTTGGAATTGAGGGAAACACCTCAATATCCTAAGTCACAGAGGAAAGGCTGAGAGGGATATCGTTTTCAATGAGAAAACACTAAGAGCTTTTCCACTGAGGTCAGGAACAAAAAGGGAACGTCCACTCTCACCAAGGCTGTTCCACATTGTACTGGAAATCCTAGCCTCAACAATCAGACAACAAAAGGAAATAAAAGGCGACCAAATCAGCAATGAAGGAATTAACATTTTCACTCTTCTGTCCTCCTGAGAAGACATGATGCTGTGTGTACAACACCAAAAAGGGGCGCCTGGGTGGCTCAATGGTTAAGCCTTTGCCTTTGGATCAGGTCTTGATCTTAGGGTCCTGGGATCGAGCCCCACATCAGGCTCTCTGCTCAACAGGGAACCTGCTTTCCCCTCCCACCCCCACCTGCCTCTCTGCATACTTGTGATCTCTGTCTGGCAAATAAATAAATAAAATCTAAGAATAAAAACACAAACAATCAACAACAACAATAACAACACAAAGATTCTATGAATCATTTCAAGAAATGATAGAGGAATCCAGCAAAGCCACAGGATATGACATCAGTGTACATTGTATTGTATTTGTACTTATATTGCAGTGTATTTCTATACACTAACAATGAAGCAGCAGAAAGAGATATCCAGAAATTGATCCAACTGACAATTAGAAGCTAGAAGACACTGAGGCATAAACCTACCAAAGCAGTCAAGAGATGGACTCTGTAATCTATAGAACACTTATGAAAGAAATGGAGTAAGACACATACACAGGGGAAAACATTCCATCCTCATGGACTGGAAGATAAAATTTGTTAAAATAACTATATTACCCAAACATTTTAGACAGTTTTGTGTAATCTCTATCAAAATACTGTCAGCTTTTTTCACAGATCTGGAGAAATAATCCTCAAATATCATGGAGTCAGAAAAGACCCTGAAGACCTAGAGGGACATTGAAAAATGAAACCAAACCTGGGGCATCAAAATGTCTGACTTCAAGGTGCATTACAAAGCTGTAGTCAGCAAGACAATATGGTACATGCACAGATTCCTTGGAACTGAATGGACAACACAGAAATGGACCCTCAACTCGATGGTCAACCAATCGTCAACTAAAGAGAAAGAAATTGCCAATGGAAAAAGAAAGACCTTCTATTCAATAAGTTGTGTTCGGGAAACTGGAGAGGCCCATTCAGAGGAATGAAACTGGAACTTTCTTTTTTGACTATGCACAAGATAAGCACTAAGTGGATGATAGACATAAATTTGAGATGCGACTACATCAAAATCCTAGAGCAGAACATAGGCAGCAATGACTTTGGGCTCACCTGCAGAAACTTCTTGCTAGTTATATATTTGGAGGCAAGGGAAAGACAAACAACAATGACCTGTTGGGACTTCCTCAAGATTAAAAGCTTTTGCACAGCCAGGGAAACAGTCAACATAACTAAAAGAAAACCCACAGAATGGGGGAAGGTAATTGCAAATGACTTCTCAGATAAAGGGCTAGTATCCAAAACCTATAAAGAACTTCTCAAACTCAACAACAACAACAGCAACAGCAACAACTATAATAATCATAATCAATGAAACAGGCAGAAGAAAAGAACAGAAATTTCCCCAAGGAAGAGGTACAAATGACTACAGACAGATGAAAAAATGCTCAACATCACTTATCACACGGGAAATCCCAATGAAAACCAGAGTGAGATGATAACTCATACATGTCAGAGTGGCTAAAATTAACAAGTAAGGAAACAACAGATGTTGGCAATGAGGCAGAGAAAAGGGAGTCCTCTTACCAAATGGTGGGAATGCAAACTGGTGCAGCCACACTGGAAAACAGTATGGAGGTTCCACAAAATTTAAAAACAGAACCACCTTACAACTAAAGAATTATCCAATTACCTATCCAATGGATACAGCCTACTTATTCCAAGGGGCACCTATACCCCAAAGTTTATAGCAGAGATGTCCGCATTTGCCAAAATATGGACAAGTCCAAGGTGTCCATTGACAGATGATTGGATCCTATGTAACAAATGAATCACTAAAGTCTACCCCTGAATTTTAAAATACATAATGTGTTAACTAATTTGAATTTAAGTTAAAAATGATAAAGTCACAAAAGGTCGTTTTCACATTAGTTTCTTTTGCCTTTGGAGACATGTCTTGAAAGAAGTTGCGTGGCTGATGTCGAAGAGGTTACTGTCTATGTTCTCCTCTAGGATTTTGATAGATTCCTGTCTTACATGGAGGTCTTTCCTCCATTTCGAGTTAACTTTGTGTATGGTGTGAGAGAATGGTCTAGTGTCATTCCTCTATATATAGCTATCCAATTGTCCCAGCATCATTTATTGAAGAGACTCTCTTTTCCACTGGGTATTTTTTCCTGCTATGTCAAAGACGATTTGACCATAGAGTTGCTGGATCCATATCTGGGCTCTCTTACTCTGTTCCATTGGTCTATGTGTCTGTTCTTGTGCCGAGTACCATGCCGTCTTGGTGATGACAGCTTTATAGTAATGTTTGAAATCAGGCAACATGATGCACCCACTATTGGTGTTCTATTTGAATATTTCCTTAGCGATTCAGGTCTTTCCTGGTTCCATACACATATTAGGATTGTTTGTTCCAGCACTCTGAAAAATGCCACTGAAATTTTGATTGGGATGGCATTGAAAGTCTAGATTGCTCTGGATGGTGCAGATAATTAACAATGTTTATTCTTCTGAAACATGAGCATGGAAGTTTTTTCCAATTTTTGTGTCTTCTTCAATTTCATTCATGAGTGTTCCATAGTTCCTTGAGAACAGACCCTTTACCTCTTTCACGAGGGTTATGCCAAGGTATCTGATGGTTCTTGGCAAAGGAAGCAAAAGCAAAAGTGAACTTTGGGACTTCATCAATACCAAAAGCTTCTGCACAGCAATGGAAAGGGTCAACAAAACAAAGAAGCAAACCACAGAATGGGAAAAATTAGTCGCAAATGACACTACAGAAAAAGGGCTGACTTTCAAGATCTATAAAGAAATCTGAAAACTCAACTCCCCCAAAACAGATAATCATATCAAAAAATGGGCAGACATCACGAAGAGACACTTCCCCAAGGAAGACCTACACATGGCTAAGAAACACAGGAAAAAATGTTCATCATCACTAGCCATCAGGGAAATTCAAATCAAAAGCACACGAAGTGCACCTGAGTGGCTCAGTGGGTTGAGCCTCTGCCTTTGGCTCAAGTCATGATCACTAGGCCCTAGGATGGAGCCCCACATTGGGCTCCCTGCTTGGCGGGGAGATTGCATCCCCCCCCCCCTCTCTGCATTTCTCCCTGCCTACTTGTGATGTCTCTCTCTCTCCCTTTCCCTCTCTCTTTCAAATAAATAAATAAATAAAATCTTAAAAAAACAAACAAACAAACAAACATCGAAATACTGCCTTACACCAGTTAGAATGGCCAATATCAACAGGACAGTAAACAAGGTTTGGAGGGGATGTGGAGAAAGGGAAACCCTCTTAATCTGTTGCTAGGAATGTACGTTGGTGCTGCTACATTGGAAAACAGTGTGGAGATTCCTCAAAAAATTAAAAATAGAGCTACCCTATGAGTCTGCAATTGCACTCCTGGGTATTTACCCCAAAGATACAGATACAGATGTAGAGAAAAGAAGGGCCATCTGCACCCCAATGTTCATAGCAGAAATAACCAACTGTGGAAAGAGCCAAAATGCCCTTCAACAGACGAGTGGATAATAAAGATTGGGTCCATATACACAATGGAGTGTAGCACAACCATCAGAAAGGATGAATACCCAGCTTTTGTATGAACATGGATGGGACTGCAGGAGATTATGCTGAGTGAAATAAGTCAAACAGAGAAAGTCAATTATCATATGGTTTCACTTATGGAGTAGGGGGAATCCCATGGAAGACATTATGAGAAGGAAAGGAAATGTTAATTGTGGAAAATCAGAGGGGAGAGGAACCATGAGAGACTGTGAACTCTGAGAAACAAAGTGCATATTTTTGAAGTGTGGAGGTGGGGAGATGGGTGAGCCTTGGCTTGATTATTAAAGAGGGTATGACTTGAATGGAACACTGGGTGTGGTGCATAAGCAATGAATCTTGGAATACTGACAAAAAATAAATTTAAGATGTTAAAAAAATAAAAAAGGAGAAGAAGGCAAGAAGGAAGAAGGCGAAGAAGAAGAGGAGAAGAAGGAGGTGGAGGAGGAGGAGAGGAGAAGAAGAGGAAGGAGGAGGAGGAGGAGAAGAAGAAAATAAGGAGGAGGAGGAGAAGAAAAGAAGGAGAACAGGAATAATATTGGAGCAATCAGTGTGTTCCATCTGAGGACTGGTGGAGGAAATTATCAATAAAAGAGAAGAAAGGATCCAGAAGTAGAACTATGCCTGTATGACTTACTGATTGCTGACAATGGTAAATAATCCATGTAAGGAGAAGGACAGTTGTTTTAGGAAAATTTGTCAGAGCCATTAGACACCCACTGGCATAGAATCAAAACCAAAGCAATCCAAAATTCCTACACCTAACCTCCACCCTTATACAAGAGTGAACTCCAGTTTATGACATCATTGAATTAGAATAAAGCTTAAATGTATAAAACTTTTAAAAGGGATGCTCAGGAGAATATCTTTAGGATCTAGGGATTGGGAGGTTCTTCATCACTAAAAGCACACTGAGTAAAAGAAAACATTTGATAAACAGGACTTTATCGATATTGAAAACTTTTATGCTACTAAGAACTTTGCTCCTATTAGGGTCACAAAAATACAACTTATACACTAGGTGAACATATTGGCAAACCACATATCTGAAAAAGAATTTCTATGGAGTGCATGTAAAGAACTCTCAGTATTTAATAGTAAAAAACAAACTATCTAAACAGAAAATGGATGAAAGATATGGACAGACATTACATCATAAAGAAAGGATATCACAAAAAGCATAAGGAAAAAAAAATGTTCAACCTCTCTAGCCATGAGAAAAATGCAACTGAAAACCAGACGGACTTATCAGTACTACCTGACATTTAGGATAGCTAGGTAATATAAAACACAGTACAAATATCAAATGTTGGAAAGAGCCAGCTCTCCTACATCAAAGGTGGAAAGGTCAATGGAAGAGCTATTCTGGTAAGACCATGTGATTGGTTCTAAAGAAACAAAACCTAAACCATGTAAACCAGCAAGCACTTTCCTGAACCCAGAGAATGAAAATTTGAGATGCTGTGAAACAGAGTGCACAGTTTTTCACTTCAGATTCATTTATAACTGCTGAAAAGAATGGAAGCAGCCAAAATGTGTGAAGATTGCCTCTGTGAAGGGACCTGAAATACTGTGGCTTCTGGGAATCTAGAAATCTACCTCTCTACCTCCCCCTTCCTATCTGTAGTAATGCTCTACCTGTCAGCACACGGCTAAGTCTAGTAGTCCCACCCTGGCTCACTGGAATTGGAAATGTCCCTAAAGGCCGCAGAACCTTAAGGTGTGCGTGTCAAGCAACAGTGAAGGAGGCAGGATGGGTCTGGCGCTGGTCTGCGACTTGGCAGATGCTGTCCAGTGATGCCCTATAGCCCAAAGGGGCAGGGAAGGTTGGATATGGGACAGAGTCATCTCACGCACTACCTTCCCAAAGCTGATATTTTGCCTTTGGGGAGAAAAGGCCGGGACAAGGACCCTTCTCACAGTCTACCATCCCCTATTCCCTCCCTCCTCTACACTGCATCTGTCCCTGCCCTTGTAGATCCCCTCCCCAAACCTACCTTCTCCTGCCTCCTGCTCACACAATCACCTCCTATGAAAGTTGCCCTCATTTTCCATAAGAAGGAAGAGGGACTGAAGAGGGGAGCAGCTCTGGGCTGCCAGCCCACCCAGGGGCCTGATGTTTGTGGAACCGTTGGTTTGGTGAGCATGATCTGAGCAGCTAATCACAGCTTGGAGTTTCCAAGCACTAGCATCACATAAGCAACCCATACCCCACCCCCCACCCCCCTTACATTTAAGTGTCCTGGACTCTACCAGCCTCCACACAGGCTCCTGGAAGCAGCCTCCTCCAATCAGCCCAGACATCATCCATCTTATGATGGCCAGTCTCCCTCTTTCCAAGTTCCCTTGAGTTCATTTCAATCCCCAGAGGAAACTTCCTCATGGTTCCCATCTGTGTATGCCCAGGTGCTATGAGCACACTGTCATTACTAAGCTCAGCCCAGGAGCCACAGATCTAGGCACTTCCCCTATGATCTTAGTTGGAGTCAAATGTAGATGTCAGATTTTTCATCTACCTGCATTCCCACTATTTGCACCCCAGCTGCATTCCCACTCCACATCCCTGGAGCTAAGATGGAGCATAGCCCAGGAGGAGTCAGCCGGGAATCTCACCTTCCAACTCCATTCTGACCCCCACTGTCCAATTTATCAGAAGGTCAGCACTAACTCTTGAGAGTGGCCCCATTCCTCATACCCAAGCAGACCCTAGAGTCTCCAAGGCGCACCTGTTCCCACCTCTGCCCCACTGCGCCTTACTCTGCGAAAACCCCCATGCACATAAAGCACCCAAAGTGAATCCCACATGTCCCTCCAATTCATGCAATGCCTCTTTGAACAGAATGGAGCCCACCAGCCTGGCCACCATTCTGCTTCCTGCTCTGACCCCAAACCTACTCACCCAGAGACAGGGCATCGTCCCCACCTCTGGAGTCACTCTACCCTTCCTGTCTGGTCTTGTCACATTTGTTCTTCCAAGGACTGCATCATAGGCAAATCTGTCTCGGACCAACAGCTGTTTTCTCCTGGCAACAATCTGAAGCCATAATATCAGGGGCCAACCTCCAACTTAGCAAAAATCTGACAAAAATGGTCTCTGCCAATGCTTTAGACAGAAATACCTGTGAATAGACACACAGATTCTTTATTCCTTCCAATCAGAATGCTGCTGAACTTAGGTCCTCTGCTTTGGTTCTAGAGTTCAGTATGTCTGAACGTGTTGATGAGGACAGGCAGGTTATGCTCAGTGTCATTTCTGCATACTTAATGGACATATCCTCAGAGCCTTGGACACCCCAACCTCAGAAGAATGCAATGGATCGTAAGGGATAGTAGTGATTCGAAGACAGGCTGCCCTTTATAATCACCCAGGGTTTGTTTTCTGTAAATCAGTTATTTAGAAATAATCAGTTTTTTAAAATTTTTTATTTTAAATGGTTTATTTGCCTAATATTTAACTTCATAACATGCCATCAGTTGGGGAGATGAACACCTATTTCCCAACTCCCCTTCAATGCCCTCGTAGGTGGGTGCACAAACATTAACCCTTGGGCACTGCATGTAGGATAGAAACATCCAAGAAGACCTTCATTTGAATGAAGAAACTCTCCAACTCATGAAGCTGAGCCAGCCTCTCAGTGCACTGCTTGGCTTCTTGCTTTAAGGCCTGCACTTCTCCCTTGAGGATGGAACACTGCTCCTTCAACTGGAGGATTTCCGCCAAGGACTCCACATAGTTCAGGGACTGGGTCTCCTGCACTACTTCCTACCATTGCCCCTCTTCATTTCCTGCCAGAAATTCAAAATCAGAGTATTCAAACCACTGGCCTGTTTCACCTTCTACAGCCTGGCGTAGTTTTCTCGTCAGGAGGAGACCTCCCCACAAAATGAATAGATAGCAGGCAGAGATAGCAGGCCACAAGGACTTTAGGCTGAAGGACATTGAAAGTGAGAAGAGACTCAAATGCTCACTTCCCTGCAGAGGTGAAAAGCATGCAGTCGTAGATTTGGTGTCAAGTTGGTGTGCCAGTGCTTCTTAGTCCCGTGCTGTCCTGGGATGGAGGACTCATTGTTTGGAGGCTTCCAGGTCTCCATGGCTGCATTGGACAAATTGGTGCAATGCTGAACAGGTTTGCAGGTCCCCTAATCTGACGCCAGCTAGAAAGCCCAGTGTTTGAGTGCCCTGTTCTCTGGGGAGAAGGAAGGATCTGTGTCCACGGAAACATGCTGAACTCGTACTGGTGCCTTCTTGGCCTAGTGCAGAGCTGATTTTGTGGTTTCCATATCCATGGGCCCATGGTGAGCCAGCTGTGAAGCTGCCTCCTTGGCTGGTCAACTCTGGGCCCATGGTGAGCCAGCTGTGAAGCTGCCTCCTTGGCTGGTCACAGAGGTGGATTGTTAGTCTCCAGGTTGAAGGGTACCAGGCATACTGATTATCAACATGCCTGCTTATCCCATTAGACAGTGCAGTTGTTGTTCTCCAGGTCCAAAGACACATGGGAAGCTTGTTGCCAAGGTGGCCACTTGGCCAAGCCAGGAGTTGAGTTGCTATTCGCCCAGTCCATGGGCACACGGTGAGCCTCCTATCTAGGTGTCTGCTTGTCCTAGACCAGATCTCATTTCTTGGGCTCAAGGTACAAAAGCACACATTTAGCCCACTATCACGGCGCCTGCTTAAGCCACCAGACAGCTCAGTTTTTGGTCTCCTGGTCCAAGGGCACTTGGTGAGCCTTTTATGAAGGTTCCCCCTTGGCCAAAGAGCTGAGCTGTTGGTCTCAGGGATTTAGGGCATATGGGAAGCCACATGTCTAGAGTTCTTCTTGGCTTAAACCAGAGCTGCTTTGTTGGTCTCCATGTCCACGGGCACATAGTGAGCCAGCTGTCCAGGTGCATGCTTGGCCTAGTAGAGTCCTGATGTTGTGGCTTCCAGGTCCATGGGCCCATGGTGAACCAGGTGTGAAGTAGCTTGCTTGGTTTATCACAGAACTGCTTTGTTGGTCTCCAGGTCCAAGGGCACATGGTGAGCCCACTGTCATGGTGCCTTCTTGGCCAAGCATGAGATGCATTGTTGGTTGCCAGGTCCAAGGGCACATGGTGAGCTTCAAGTCCAGTTGTCTGCTTGGCCTAGCCAAGAGCTCCATTCTTGGGCTCAGTATCCAAGGGCCCATGGTGAGCCCACTCTCAAGGTGTCTGCTGAGCTTACCAGACTTGTTGGTCTCCAGGTCCATGGGCCCATGGTGAGCCTGCTGTCAAGTTGCCTCTTTGGCCACACAAAGAGCTGATTTGTTGGTCTCAAGGACCAAGAACACATGTTGAGCCCAGTGTCAAGGTGCCTCCTCAGCCTATCAGACTGCTGAGCTGTGACTCTCCAGGTCGAGGGGCACATAGTGAGCCCACGGTCATGGGGCCTGCTTGACCAAGCAAAGAGCTGAGTTGTTGGGGTCCAGGGCCAAGCGTACATGGGGAGCCCACTGTCAAGGTGCCTACTTAGCTTATCAGAGAGCTCCGTTGTTGGTCTCCTGGTCCAATAGCACCTGGTGAGTGGGCTGTCCAGGTGCCCGCTTGGCCTAGGGGAGAGCTGAATTTTTGTACACTGGGTACAAAGGCCCATGGTAATGCTTCTGTTGAGTTGAATCACTTTCCTGATACGGTGCTGGGATGCAGGAATCATGGTTTCATGTCACTTGGCAAACCTGTTCTCAAGGTTACTTGCCTTGTGCTACATTGTACTGGCCAAATTGAGGTGTGGAGGCTCCTTGTCCACCAAGTGTTTGTGTGACTTATCGGCCCAGTGTCAAATGGAATCAGAAGCCTCCCAGAATCTGGGTTTTTGGCACATGCTCTGTTCTGAGGCCTGAATTTCTCTTTCTTAGGCTGTGTTTGAGGATTGATGGTCTGTAGGCTCCAGGTTAGCCAGGTTTCTGGGGAATTATTTTGTACAGTGCTGAGCTGTTTCAGACAGTCCATGGACGGAGGGCCACTGTTGCGATGACTGACACTGCACACGGAGGTGTGGTGATTCCTTTTCCCAGTACCTACTTGTTTTGTAAAATTCCCTCTCTGCCTGATTTCTCCAGACATTCCCCACACTGTGCTGATGGGTTGGTTGGATGTTCAGAGCATTCTTGTGCCCTGTGCTGGACCAGATTGGAGGGCTCCACAGTAGTAGTGTTCCCAGTGTTCCCTCAGGACGTGGGCCCAGCTTTCCTGTACTGCACACACCTATGACCCCAGAGGTGTGAGGCCCAGCTGGCTGAGAATCCATGGTATTCTGGTATTCAGTGTCCCACTCCCATGTGCCAAATGAGAATGTATCCCTGAGGACCTGGACCAGCCTCCGGGTGCAAAATGTATCGGCGAGTCACTGTGTACAGGTGCAGGGACCCTCCGGACCACAGAGGGGCAAAAATGTAGGTACTAACATGAAGGTGGTGTGTAGCATATTAGAGAGAGGCCCAGGGCAGGAGGAGTGGGCTGGGGGCTTGCCATGGGCGGGGGCAAGGAACAGGACATAGAAGTCGAGGAAGAGCAGGAAGAGTTGTGAGTGAACCACCATCTCTCTCCTCACTGCAGCCTGGGGTGTTGCCAAGCTTTTTTAACCGCCCTGGGACATCACAATGCCTTCTTCATGTGATGTCACCACCATGTGTTGTCAGCACTGGGCACTGGCCAATCACCAGGGATTTCTCAGATTGGCCTCATACTGGTGACCAACCACCAGGCAAATCCATTGGCCAATTACTGATGGCTTTCTCAGTGACACCCCTGACTTATATTATCACCTGGAAACCACGTTTTAAAGGGAAAAGAGGTAAAAAGTCCTTTAAGAAGAAAAATTAATATTTGAGTTGTATTTAGACTGATGGGCATAGTGAGGCTGAAAGATTCAAACACTACAAAGGTTAATCTGCCACACAGAGGCACCATTAATTAGATCACCGACGTGGATATTAATGGAGATATGGAGCATTAGACACCATGAAACATCACAGTTCTACTTAAGTCAGACAAGGTGGCCATAGAAAATGCTACTCTCAGTTTGTCCATCGAAGCTTAAAGAATAAGTGGAGAAAATAGGTAGGCATTATATGTAGGACATCTTCCCACAATAAACGTCAACCTGGAGTGGATGAAGTGGTGTCACCAGTAAGTACCTGCTTGCCAATATCATATTGCCATTAAGCTCTCATAGAAGGGGGACAACAAAATCCATCCTGTCACCGGGTTCATAGTCTCCATGTCCAGCATCCAATCAGGATACTCTTGGGGGGAAGAATTGCATTGTTTTCCTCCCTGAAATACAAGTTCATACTTATTGAATCATTCTGAGCACTCAAGAAATCAATCAAAGGTGTGATTATATAATTGCTGCAAGGCTACAAGTAGAAACTGACCGCCATTGGGAAGGCAGGAGGATGGAGATTTGAATTGAGTGTAGTATTGCTGATGATACCATGGAGGGGAGGCAGTCTCCTTCAGGAAGATACCACCAAGTAATATAAACAGCTGGGTGCAAAAGCAGAACTTTTTGAAGTCTGGATAATGAATAGGTGGTACCTAGATACAATGTTATATTACTCAGCCACCAAAAGACTGATATCTTGTCATTTGTAAGGATGAGGATGGAACCAGAGGGTATAATGCTAAGGGAAAGAAGTCAGTCACAGAAAGCCAAGTGCCATATGATTTCTATAATAAGCATAATATAAGAAACAAAACCAATGAACATAGGGGAAGGGGGAAAAAATAAAACAAGATGCATATAGAGAGGGAGGCAAACCATAAGAGACTCAACACTAGGGAACAAACTGAGGGTGGCTGGAGAGGAGGTAAGCTGGGACATGGGGTAACTGGGTTGTGGGCATTACAGATGGCATTTGATGAAATGAGCACCAGATATTATATCCAACTGATGCATCACTAAATTGTACCGCCAAAACTTAAAAAAGAATGTTTTCAGGGGCATTCCATAGCTCTTCCCCACCAGCACATAGGACGTTCCCATACAGTAATTGTTGAACGAGTGAGCTGTGAGATGGAGCTGTCTCATCCCTGTGCAGATACACAGGCTCTAGAGCTCAGGGGAGAGAAGAATATGAACAGAGAGGTACTCTCAAAAAATGGGAGCAGATGCGGACCATGAAGAGAAGAGCATGTGGCCTCAGACTGAACACCAACCAAAGGGGCACACAGGAAAAAGCTGGCAACAAGTAGGTTGGGTTTGATTTGTTGTTGATTTTCTAGTTCTTTAAGGTATAAAGGGAGTTAGGATGGGGTTTTTCAATTTTTTTTTCTTTTGAGTGAGGCTTAGGTGGCTATGTATTTCCCCTTTCGGACTTAGGACTAAGGACTGCCTTTGTCGTATCACATAGGTTTAGAGCAATGTGTCTGCATTCTCATTAGTTTCCATTAACTTTCTTGTGGGTGAGTTCCAGTTTCGAAGCATTGTGCTCTGATAATTTGGAGGAAATAATCTGAATCTTCTGGGATCCTGAGTGTCTGCCTTCGGCTCAGGTCATGATCTCTGGGTTTTGTGATCAAGCCGTGAGTTGGGCTCCCTGGTCGGTGAGCAGTCTGCTTCTCTTCCTTCTGCCCCTCCACCCTGCTCATGCTCTCTATCTCTCTCTCAAATAAATAAATGAAATGAAATATAAAAAATATACCTATTAAACCTTTGGTAGATTGACCAACCATAAAAGAAAAAAGATACTAACAGTACTGTTATATACTATACTAATATTAGAATTACTACTATCAAAATTTTGTGACAAAATATGACTACAAATTCTATAGATATTAACAGGACAATAAGGAATTAATATGAATAATTACATGGCTATAAAATTAACAATGTTGAAGACATTGTAAAAAATCCATAACCTATGCAATCTACCACAGTTTACCCAAAAACAAACAAATAACCTGAGTAATCCTATAAGGGACATTGAGTATATAGTTAAAGCCTTCCTACAAAAGAAAACTCAAAGCCCATACAGCCATCACAGGTGAATTCTAAAACAAGAAGGAAGGAAGGAAGGAAGGGAAAGGAAAGGATAGAAAAGGAAAAAGAGGAGAAAGGATGAAAGAGAAACAAACAAACAAACAAACACCAAAAAACAAAACAAAACTAACCCTACATAAACTGCTCCATAAACCTAAAGGGAAGAAACAACAACTCAGTCATAGAAGCTGTATCAATCTGATTACCAGAGGTAGACAAAGACATTATTAGAAAAGAAAACTACAGACCAGTATCCCTCAGGAATACAGATGCCAAATTCTAAAAATACGCTTTGGCAAATCGAATTCAACAACACAGAATAAAGGATGTTATATCATGACCGAGTGGGGTTGATCTCAAGAATGCAGTGTTGCCTTAACATTCTAAAACCAATGAACATAATTCACATATTAACAAATTAAAAATAAAAAATCTTATGGTTATTTCAATTGGCAATGGAAAAAAATTGACAAAATTCAATATTCGTGATAAATCAGCAGGCTAGGAATAGAAGGGAATTTCCCCTGTCCTCTCAATATCAAGGTTAAGACAGTGATGTTCACCGTCACCACTTCTTTCCCACAATGTATTTAGGCTTCGGCCAGAGAAATCAGGAAAAAATGGGAAATAAAGGAAATCTACATTGGAACAAAGAAGTAGAACTATCCTTGTTTATAGACAACATGATCATCTGTGTAGAAAGCAAAAAAAATCTACTAAAACTAAGTAAGTTTAGCAAAGGTACAGGATAGAAAACATACAAAGAACAACAACCAGCTGTATTTCTGCATACAGGCAATAAACTCTTAAAAAAGACCTCTATCTACAAATAGCAGTAAATATGAAATTTTCAGGGGTATATATGATAAAATATGTAAAATATGAGTACACCAAAAAAGATAAAACGCTGCTGAGGAATAATAAAGAAGACCTAAATAAATGAGACATCCATTTTGTTCATGTTGAGTTGGAAGACTCAGAATGATTAAAATATCAGATCTACCCTGATTGATCTACAGATTCAGAATCCTAGTAATTTGAAGATATCATACAGAGTAGATTTTCCAATGACATGAGAATTAAAATAGCAATTAATAACAGAAAAACATTGGGAGAGTCCAGAAAATTTTGGAAATTAAATAGAACAAAAACAATCATGGGTATAAGAAGAAATTACAGGAAAAGTGATAAACATTTTGAATTAAAAGAGAATGAATACACAACATATCCAAATCTGTGAACAAGGCAACCACAACAGAGCTTAGAAAAAAAATCTCATGCTAAAGATGAAAGGTTCAAAAATCACTAAGTCAAGTTTCTATTTTAAGAACTTTGGAAAAGGGGCGCCTGGGTGGCTCACTGGGTTAAGCCACTGCCTTCGGCTCAGGTCATGATCTCAGGGTCCTGTGATCGAGTCCCGCATCGGGCTCTCTGCTCAGCGGAGAACCTGCTTCCCTCTCTCTCTCTCTGACTGCCTCTGCCTACTTGTGATCTCTCTCTGTCAAAAAATTAAATAAAATCTTTAAAAAAAAAGAACTTTGGAAAAGAAGAATAAAAACATATAAAATAAGTAAAAGGAAGGAAATAACAAAGATAAGAGCAAAAGTCATTAAGAGATTTCTGTTTTCAACAATGCTAGAAAGACTTACACAACTACAAAAAAAAGTAGAGGAAAGAAAGAGAAAAGGAGAGAGAAAGCAAGCAAGCAAGCAGAAGAAAGGAAGGAAGGAAGGAAGGAGAGAGAGAAAAGAAGGAAGAAGCAAGCATTTCAGAACTGGACAACAGAGCACAGAACAGCGATTCCCTAGGAGAAGAGAAACAAATGAGGTGAGCTCTAAGATTGCCCTAGATCGCTGTGTAGATTCTACTCCACAGTTTGGGGAAGAGGAAGCAAAACAGAGCCCAGCTGGAGGAGACAGTTAAGAATTCAAGGAGGCCAGAGTAGCTAAAATTCACAAAGTAGAGTAACCAATGAGGAAAGAGCTATCCAGACACAGGGCTCAGAAACCTGCTAAGGATGCTGCTCAAGTATTCATCTGACAGCTGATCTTTGCATGTGTGTGAGGAAGTGCGCCCAGGCCAGGGACATAACTGCCAGGGAAAAAGCAGGTAGAACTAATATCGGGGTGGAAATAGCTCATGTTCTCAATGGCCAAAGTGGAGAAACTCCATTAATATAAGGGACATTGAGTGAAAGATGATGTGATTGTGAATGCAGAAAAGTCCTAATGACACTACTAAAAAATGCTATTAGAACTAACAGTACATTTAATAAAGTTGCCAGATACAATCACTATGTGATTGTTCTATATATTAGCAGAGAACAATGGAATTTAAAAATATTAAACTGTTCCACTTATATTAGCAAGAAACAATTATCCAAGGATAAATGTGACAAAGTATATATAAGACACTGAAAACTGTAAAATATTGTCAAGAGGAATAAAAGCAGACTGAAATAAATTATGAAATATTGTGTTCATGCACGGCAAGTCTCAATATTCCTAAGACATCAACGTTATTCACATTGATGTCACTAAAATGTGGTTATCATGAAAATCCCATCAATATTCTTACAGAAATTATCTAACTGATTAAAACATTTCTAAGGAAGCTTATAGAACTTAATACCAAAATGATTTTGAAAAGTAAGAACAAATTTGGACTCTGACCACCTGATTTAAAAACATATTTTAAAGTCACAGTTAGCAAGAAAGTGTGATACTAGCATGAAGAACAGAGTGTCCAGAACACACACTTATACAGCCAAATGAATATGTGACAGTGGTGCAGAGATGATTAAGAGGGACAGAAAAATCTTTTCAGAAACAACACTGAAACAACTGGAGAGCCATATGCAGTGTAAGTATCAACACTGATCTCATATGAGATGCAAAAATGAACTCAAAATGGATCAGAGCCCTACATGTAAAATCAGAAACGATAACAATTCTACCATAAGGCTCAAGAAGAAGTGTTGACCTTGGGTCTAGGAAAACAAAACAAAACAAAACTAATAGTAGATAGAATACACAAAAGTATAAAGGAAAAAAAATGACAGATTTCATCATAATTTAAAAACGTGGCTCTTGG